>NC_056056.1:64833839-65078839 GCF_016772045.2 Ovis aries
AGGCTTTGTGAGGGAAAATGGCCGATGGATGAGAAAAGGGATCTCAAGTCCATCCTTTGAATAAATGCTAATGCAGTTTGACCCAATTCATCCATGTAAGTTTGTTTTATTTGTGAAACACAAAGATTTTCATTCATTTCCATCCTCTGTACTTGTAGGGTCCTGCCTCCAGGGTTGAAGTTGGGAATGCATTTATATTTCATGAGAATGGCCCCAGAGGCCCTGCTAACTTTCCCAGAAGCCACTTCAGAGTGAAAGATGTGTGACTGGGTAATGCCTCACATGTGTTCATATTCATTCCATCTTTCCCCTCTGAAGCACTGTTCAAGGCCCACCTGCATGGGCGCTCAATCCCTTCAGTCATGCCCATCTCTTTGCAACCCTAGGAACCTGCCAGGCTCCTCTGTCCACAGGATTCTCCAGTCAAGAACACTGGAGATGGGTTGCCATGCCCTCCTCCAGGGGGTTTTCCTGAGCCAGAGGTCTCCTATGTCTCCTGCTTCGGGAGGAAGGTTCTTCACCATTAGCACCACCTGAGGAGACTTCTCCCTCTTAAGCACTCTTCAAGGTCGACTTAAATCTTTTAGAAATTCTCACAAACTTCATCTGAGCTGCTTATTTCAAACTGGGGCTGATTGCAATGACCACATTACCAGGAGTTCATAACCATAGAAGCTATGACTCACTTGGCTCCTGACTGAAAACAGACTTAGGAGGGAAGTGTTTTCAAGGCCCTGGATGTCAGTTATTCATGTCTTCTGTCCAACTGGGGTTGAGGATGCTTATTTTCACCTTCAAATACCAATTTACCTTCCTCAGTGCTGGAAAACATCTTCTCATTTTTTGATGAACTGAAAGGGACAGCAAATGAATCTACAGCATCTGTTAGGGTAAAATCTTCAGTAGTAACATTAGAAGTAGGAATAGTAGAGGTGGCAGTAATAGTATTAAAAATGATTACTGGCAGAAACTACCAGAAGCTACTGGAAGCTTTTCCATGCTACTGCTCACTCAAAAGTTGAGAAAGCCATAGTTTTCCTACCACCATCTTCCCTGCAATGAGGGGCTGCCCATGACACATGAAGAGAATTTTCTAGAAAGATAGGAAGCCCCTAGAGAAACTTTTCTTCCTTTATATAAAAAGACAGTAAACAATGAGGCTTTTTTTTTAACTTTTTATTTTTACTTTATTTAACTTTATAATACTGTATTGGTTTTGCCATACATTGCTTATATAAACTTTCCCATTCTACTGCCTTAAATGTTCAGATCCCAGACAGAAGAAGAGCTGTGACATTGTGACCATGAAGGAAAAGTCAAGGAAATGACAGCAAAGACTAATCTAACTTTGTCAGGTCACGAAGACAATGCCAGTTGTCCCTAAGCTCTGCATTTCTTATTATGTTCATGCATGCTCAGTTATAGCCAACTCTTTGTGGCCATAATTTTTGGGGGGCAAGAATACCTGAGTGAGTTGCAATTTCCTTCTCCACATGATCTTTCCAACCCAGAGACAAACCCTATGTCTTCTATGTCTACTACATTGCTAGTGGATTCTTCAGCTGCTGAGCCTTCAGGGAAGCCTATGAAAGAAAAGCAGATCTCAGCTTGTATAATCTGGTGGCCATCCTGAAGCTTAACTTTCCTATCTGTGATGTGGGGAATACAAGTATATACTTTGTAGTTGTGGTTGTGGGAATTCTTCTTTTTAAGTCTGAGAATCAAGTGGTAAACTAAAAATTCTAACCGAATGTAAGAAAGGCATTGTTTGAGGAGGATGGTAGATTGAATCATTCAAGTTCTTAAATCCCTATTCAGAAGTATTAATTGTGTGTCTAATATTCACTGAGTAATCCTCTAGTTTTTGAAAGTGCACAAAGGACTCAGTCCTTAAGGAGTTTACAATTTATTAAGTGACTCCTTCATGAAGTCATCTAATTCCTGATATAACACCACAGAGAATAAAACAAAGAATTATTAAACTATTAATTGCTAAATTACAAGATCCTGAGTGCTAGTTCCACATAAATTTGAATAATAATCTTTAAGATATATTAAGTGCTTACTATGTTCCAAGCATTAGTCTAAATATTTTACATGAACTAAGTAATTGAATCCTAGGATAACCCTGTGAATAAATACATTACCTTCCACATTTTTTCTCATGGTGAAATTGAAGTGCAGTGGGGTTATTTGAACTGACTACATTCACAGATGGTAAGTGGTGGAGCCAGGACTGAATCCAGACACCCTGGCTCAGATCCACTGCTCTGCTGGAAAGATCAAAATGTCAGACCACTTGTTTGTAACCTCTGCTCTGTTGCTTACCCAGCCTTGTGACTTGGGACACAATATTTATGAACCTGTTTTCTCATCTTCAAGATTAAAATAATAGCTACCTAATTGGATTATTTTAAAGATGAAATCAATAGTGTATGTAAAGCACCTTGTGAGGTAACTGGCACATAATCAAGCCTTGTAAATGACTTCTCCTATTGGACCGGTGGATTCATTTGGAAGCCTTAACACCCAGTCTTTTAGGGGCAAGAGTGTCTTATAGCTCTTGAAATTCCAGTTCTGCTTAGAAAATAGTCAAATATTTTTAGAAAAATTATTTCTACATCATTGTTTCAACATTGGCAGGATAAAAATCCTGTTAACTCTCTTATGAGACAGCTTTGTTTTTATTAAAAAAAATACATTTCATATGGCTACAGAGATGAAATGGAATGGGAATCGCTATTCAATTATTTCATAAATATTTGTTGAGTGCTCACCATGTGCCAGACTTGTTCTAGAAGCTGCCACACCTACCCTCCACCCCACCACATAGTTTGTTAAGGTGCTAGAGTATCAAGGCCATCCCCTTTAAGGCCATGTAAAGAAGGGTCCTGTCACACAGAGATACATCATTTGTCCCCTGAAGCAGAGAATGATGGCATAGGTGGGTGTGGGGAAGGGGAGTGGTGAATTTCACTGATTCATTTCTTTTCATTAGATAACTATCTACCTCATAAAACTCAAAGAGAGAAGTAGAGAGAGAAGATGGATATACTTGGTATAAATGAATGAATACCTGAGCAGAGGCCTGAGATGTTTCTCAAGGACAGGTATAGATGGGTCATAATACTATATGACTCAGAACATCTAAAAGGAAGTAGAAGAAAAGTAGGTTTTGGGGGAAAATCCCCAAAATGACAAGAAGGGCTACTACAGGAGAATCATAAGTATTCGAATCAACTACCTGCCTCTTAAGGTAAGTATGGCATATCAGTCAGGAACTTAACGACTGAGGATAAGCCTACACTCCCCCGCCATAGAAAGACAAGTTTCCTTAGACCAGACATTCTCCTGCTGAAGGGTGGCCTGGAACCAATCCTTGTCCAGAGAGGGACAGAAAAAGAGTGGCTGCAAACTGTTCACATTTGTATTCAATCAGTGCATGTCTTCTGCCTTCCTGTGGCTAATGGGAAGGGGTCCCTGTTAGAGCTGCCTTCTCTTAATCATCACATTGGGGGAGCTTCAATTATTTATATAGTAATCAACTCTGAGTGGAGAGTAACTCCACTTAATAAATGAACAGGGACTAAAAGGGACATCATGGCAACAAGTCACAGTGCCAGTTTAATAAAGGCCAACTGTGGGTTCTCCACCTTCACTTCCAGAAAGAGAGAGAAGTTGTGATGTAATTTACTGAGACCTCTATTCCCCAGAGGCTGTCCTCTTTTTGTGTGAACCCAGACATGTCTCTTGGTCTCGTCCCTGTCTTGAGGGGCAAATTCCTGTGCTGTTCTTCATGCCTCCGCTAACATTCTCTCTGTTCTTTTTTCACTTTGTTCTTGCAGTCCAGTCACACTCCTTGATTCAAGTTATGGAGGTAACTATTTGGGGGGTGGGTATTACTCTAGCCTGTTTAAATCTTTTTTTTTTTTTTTATCCTGAATCTGTCAACCTTTCAACTTGGTGTCACCCATACAAATGTAATATGCATTCCATTTTTTGCAACATGGAAAGCCTTAATAGAAATGTTGGGGAGACAGGACCAAGAACACAGCCTTTTTCTTGGCACTGAATGTAACATTCCCAATTGTAATTGATATAATCACAAAAATACTATGGCTAGTCAACAAGGAATGGGCCAACCTAACTATGAAACTGTCTTTGTCTTTACCCCATAGAATATAATCAGAAACCTTGAAAAATTTAGACTTGAAAAAAATCTGTTCCTCTGACTTATATAATTAAGCCATGGCACAACATTCATTTATTAAGCTTGTATCAGACCCTTTCCTACAACACAAGGTTAACACCTAGTGGCACAGAATTGCTATAAAAAAATTAAAATATCTCCTACCTGTCATCACTTACTTTTAGTGAACCAGTGAAGGCTTCAATACTGATAACTTTCTTAAAAATTATTTTTCACAAGATGTGAATTTAAAAATTAATTCTGAAACGTCTAAGATACAGATATGATGCTGACATGTTTCGATAATGCACATTTCCTAATTTTTTGTCCTCTGAACATTCAGCTATTTCTTATTTTCTTGTACCATTCCCATTTTTCACAAAATTTCCCAAAGGATAACGAGAATTCCACAATCTTTTACGTATGTTTTCTCTGAATTTCTGTATAATTACTCAAAACCAGACACCTGAGAACCCCAATGCCATTGGCATATGCTATCATAGTGTAATAACATTACAAAACCACCATTGTCATATATGCTACATCACTCTTAAAAGCAGTTTTGACAAGATTTTTATTATCCATTGTATCAGTCTCAAATTTCATTGCCAGATTATAAGAACTTCTGCTGCTGCTGCTGCTAAGTCGCTTCAGTCGTGTCCGACTCTGTGCGACCCCATAGACGGCAGCCCACCAGGCTCCCCCGTCCCTGGGATTCTCCAGGCAAGAACGCTGGAGTGGGTTGCCATTTCCTTCTCCAATGCATGAAAGTGAAAAGTGAAAGTGAAGTCGCTCAGCTGTGTCAGACTCTTTGCAACCCCCTGGACTGCAGCCCACCAGGCTCCTCTACCTATGGGATTTTCCAGGCAAGAGTACTAGAGTGGGGTGCCATTGCCTTCTCCATCTAGAAATTGTTTTTTTTTTTTTTTAACTTGGTTCAAATTATTCTTGTGTGTGTGCATGCAGGCTCAGTCAATCAGTTGTGTCTGACTTTTTGTGACCCCCATGGACAAAGTATTCTTACTCTTTCTCAATTCTCACCTCCTTCTTAATTAAGTTGGCTTGCACTGTCCATTTTTATCTCTAGACTTCTGTTTATGCTATTTTCCCACAGTGAAATGTACCCAACCCCCCTTTTCTCTCGTTTAGATACCAACTCTTAAATTTTTTTCTTCTCCAAGAAGTCATCATCTACTATTAACATCCCACACTGATCTATCTCTTCCAATGCTGATTAGTCACTCACTGTGTGGTTCAACAATTTTCTAATTGTTTCTTCTATGTAAGGCTTATTTTCTCAGTTACAAGCTCAATGCCTCAGAATGTCTTTGTTTTGCCCACTGTTCCTGGGAGCGGTTGAGTACATATTCTACTTGGTGCAATAGCTTAATTGATATACAATTAAGTACCAAATATAAGCCATGATATGTAAAGAAATTTTGAAAAAAGTGTAGCTTAATAGGCTTCCTGAATGTTTTATGGATAATCTCACACAGGTCACACCTTCAAATGTTTGACTGCAATTGTCAGTTTTCACCAGTATTTTACATCACATTTGACAGAGCCATTTCCATAACCCATGGTATCTCTTTTCTGTCCTGGAATATGAAAACTTCCCTTGGGACATCTAATGAACCCTTTAATTCTAAAAGACATATCCAAGCAGGAGGATAAGTTCTATAAGCCCCAATAATTGTCTCAAAAATCAATGAATTCTTACAGTTTTTGAAATGCAAACAGGCAAAGATAATAGAAACATTTTTCATTGGGCTTTCAAGATAACTGAGTTCACTGAAAAAAAGAAAAAATACATGTGTGTGTGTAGTCTGGCATAGTATGTTTGCTCAATAAGCTATTAATACAGAAAAGAAATTGAGCCTCCATGAACCATGTGGATTGGAGTCTGACAGTTACAAACGTATCTAGTTAAAATAATTCTAAGTCATTCAAACGTCTCACCATGGAGGGTTTGAGGTGACCTTGAATGAGAGCTCCAGGCTTGTGCTCCCTGTGCAGTGCTGTGTCATAGGTGATGATTTAAGGTGACAGGAAAAAGAAAACTGCATTGTGCTGGTGGTTGAAAAAAAAAATCACTGAGTAGCCTTAGATATGGAATAATTTGAATTTAGATATTACAAACCCTTAAAGGCAGAAAAGTTCAGTGATAGCAATGACTGAAGCAGAAGTTCCTGGAGAGCATCTTAACTTTCAAATGCTTTTCCAATCTAGTCTGCTTCTTTGCTGAACTTCCCTTTCAGCCTTGGATGAGCTCTCTAGGAACTTACATGTCACCTCCTTAGACATAGACAGATACATTTGTCCTTCTTTGTCAATTGATGAAAAATGTGTTGATATTTCAAACATTAGGCCTAATCTCTTGATCACCCTCACAGATCATTCTGGGTTTTGTTTATTTTATTGGTTGGTTGGTGGGTTATTTGAGGTGATTAGGTTGACTTTTTACAATGAACATTGATGAACTTGATCTTATTTCAAACCTTATTTGAAACTCTGTGTCTGTTTAACACTATCAATCCTTTCTTCCTCTCTTTCCAGTGTGTTTTTAACATTTTTCTAAAAATATGCTTAATCTTCCACCAATAGAAGTTAAGAGGTATACACTTTTCTATTATAGACTCAAAATTAAATGAGGGCTTCTAATAACAAAACCCAGTGGATTGGCCTGACATTCATTCCTGTGGCAGATGAGATTTCCTAATAAAGTTAAAAAGAAAACAATGAAATGGGGCCACATGATATAATATAGAAATTTACACTGTTCTTTGGAAGCTAGAGATAGATAGATGGAAACTAGAGATAGAGATGACAATAGGGTCAGGAACGTGGGAAAGGAATTTTCATATATAATGTACAACTATCACAGTTAAATACTCAATCTCAGTCATACTTAGTACTATATAGGTACTAAGTCTGTTGTACTGTGTATTACCTCTTAAATGATTATGTCTTAATTAATCTAGTGTAACAAAAGTACAAAAGATTTTGTCTATATGCCAACTAACCAGTTCTAAGGTTATTTTCCTTTCTTTAGTCAAAGAACGAGCATTTTTGCATGACAGCAAACTTGAAACCACTATGCAAGGTAGGCATTATATTAATATAATTCCCCACATTACAGATGAGGAAACAGAAGCTCAGAGAGGTTGATCAATTTTCTCAAGGTAAAAATAACTAGTGAGTAGTGGAGTTAAGGATTGGCCCTACTGTTTATCAAACTAAAAACTACTCTTTCTTGTACTTCATGGTGACTTTAAAGGTAAATATTAAGAAAATGCAAAAAGAAAAGTAGAAAAAAACAAAAAATTGAGAGTAAAAACCTTGAAACATGAATTGCTATGGAGGGAACAAGAATACCAATAAAGCAGGGAGAGTGTGTTCAGATGGAAAGAAAAATTGGATTGGAGAATTTCTCTTAAAGTCTCAAGTAATGTTTATTTCTACATAAGAAAAGTAAACTGTATCAATATTTCATCTAAACAAAATATATGCTACAGCTAATTTTAATAGAAAAACAGATATGCTATTTTTCTTAAATGGAGTCTGTGATCTGTTTTAATGATTTGATTCATTTGCCATTATAGGTATAGTCTATATTTATACATAGATCTGGTTTGCCTCCATTCATTTTTTTTTACAAATCACATTAAACATCAACAAAAAGCTAGAAGTTCAATCTTAAGGATAAGTTTGATTGATATTTCCACTTTCAACCATTTCTTTTAGTACTAGAAATATACTCCAACAGCCTTAAGATACATTACCTGCATTTTTGCCATCTAGAACCTTGCAAAATAAACTTTAGTTTTAGCCTTTCAAGTCCTTAAGGAGTTTCAATGATATTTCAGAGATTTTGTTATTATCCAGATACAACTATGGAAAGCACTTTTAAACACAATCCACAAACATCCATGTAGGCTATCATGTTTGAAATATGAAGCTCAAAAAATTAGACTCTAAAATGAATTAGACCTAGCTGGAGTCCAGAAAGCCTCCTAGGGATGATGTCAGAGCCTTTACTCAAGAAACATCGAATCTCTTTGTCGGTGTACAGGAGGAAAAACCTCAGGAATTCTCCCTGGCTTTAATGCCCCGGATTTAAAATGTAAGTATGAGAAACTCAGCCCTCGACCATCTCCTTTCATTTCTTGACATCTTTATGACAATGTATGGTGCGGCACCTCACTTTGCTGCAATTACTGAGCAGACAGCACTGTAGGCAGTGCAAGTTGCTCTTAAGTGCAGCAATCCATTCTGAAGAGATATACAAACATAAACTCTCTATCGTGGCAGGCTTCTACGAAACCTGAGCATTATCTGTGAATTTTCACTTTCTCCTTTTTAATCATCCTGTTAACTCACCTTCAGAACCCAGTGGCCTAATTTACTAATTAATAACTATTATTACTTAGTGGAATTGAAAACCGAAATTACTGCCTGCCTTAAATAGAATAAAAATTGGCAATCCATTCAGAGTTTTTCTGAGGGACTGCTTCATTCATTGCACAATCCTGGCAGCTGGGTTGGTGTCACTGTCTGCTTATTCCATGGTGCTCATTTCTAGATGGGATGGAAAGGAGGCGGGGATTGTTTCTATAACACATTCAGATTAGAAGAGAAATGGTATATATGCAATATATATCTATAGGATCTTCATAGACAATACTCTTTCAACCAATGATAGCACAAATTTAAGATGTCTGTCTTTATTTGTGCTTGGTCATCCTAAACCAACCTTCTCTTCAGGCCTGAGAAAGTAATTTCTAATCTCAATTTCTTTCTTTATTAGCTAAATAAAAGCCCTTAAAAAGAAATGGATGATGCAATTCATTGTCTTTTAAGACAACGAAATCAGTTAATGACCAAGTTAAATCCAGGGGAAGTTAAGCAGATACTATTACCATTAGCATTTTTTCTTTTTGTAGATGCCCTTACAGTTGATCAAGTTAAATCTGTTTAAAGCAACAAAGTTTGTCCATCCAATCTACTCTTCTTTTTTCTACTACTGCTTCCAATAGAAATGCCAATATTGTTTCTCATTGCCTTGATCTACAGTAACTTTCAACTCAACAGCCATTACAATATGTTCACATATTTATGAAAATTTGTTTATTCAATCCAAAGCCTAGTGTCTCATACATCAGGTATGAGTGAAGATGCTGAGATTACAGACATTCAGTAATCTTATTCCCTCTTTCCAGGATTCCATCATCTAGCAGCAACACCAGCATATGAAGCCATGTAAGAAGCAGTGTGAAAAAATATCTTCAAGGTATACAAGAAAATTCTGAAGAACAGCACCCTAAAGACTTAAGGTCAGGTCTGGAAAGGTTTTAACTACAAAGAGAAAAAGGTCAGTGCCCCTCAAACCACATAAAGCTGGGCCAGATAATCCTAAAACCAATTATGGAGGCAGTTCCTCAGTAGGAGCTGAGGAATTATCAAGAAAGCAGATACAACAAGCTAGGAAATGATGCCTAAACATGTGACATGTCTAGCCTGGGTCCCTACTCAGCCTAGCTGATAATTGGCAAAAATGTCAGGGTCATTTTTGATCATTTCAATTATCTGTTTCATACAGTCAGGCTAAAAATCAGGTCTTTATGGCAGAAAATTCATTACAAAAATTTCTTCCTATTTTCTAAAGGTATTGTCACATCTCTTAAACTGAATCTCATTCACATAATCCATCAGTAATTTACTGAAAACTCGTAATTTCTCAGCATCCATAGGAGATACTTCTCTGGTCTCTATTTTCTCCCTTGGTCAGAAATACAAACAACACCCACTAAAAGAACAAGCCCATTCAAAGATGCCCTTCAAATCTGACCCATCAAAGTCTGGCTCCATGTTGAGCAGAGAGACACTAAAACTTCCATAAACAACTTGCACATAGTAAACGTCATCTGTTTTATTCCAGCCATTCACTTTTCCCTCATTTATAATTAAATAAATACAAAACTAAGCAAGAAAGCTCCAAAGAACAAATGTTCAATCTATATTTTCAGTCACAGAATAGCAGAAGTTAAAGTTGAGCCTGAATAAACTATGTTGTTTTTTTTTTTTCCTTAAAATCACTAACAGGACCATCACTGGCACCTCTAGGTTCTAGCCACTCCTTGTTTTCAAATGTTAACATCTGAGAAACAACAAAGTCAGTGGCTGGTGAAATTCCAGAGCTCACACAGATCGCAGTACTAAGTACTATTTTTGGTCTAAGTACTATTTTTGTATACACTTTGGGGTTGCGAAATTAAGAGGAGGTAACAACATGGGTGGACAAGTAGCAGAGATCTCTTCTCCTTAAAGTTTTCCCATTCTCAAAATGCTCACTCAAAGAAATTATTGCAAACTATTCGGTAGATTCAACACTCAGGGTAGAGAATTTAAAACAAGGAAGACTATAGATCAGAGGTTGGCACACTCTGACCCACAGGCCGAATCTGGGCATTAATCTATTTTGTAAATCATTTTATGAGAACACAGCCATATCCAGGTGTGTAATTTCTAAGGGCCAAATGGCTGAGAGTGGTAGTTGAGACAGAGGCAGTATAGCCTGAAAAGCCTAAATTATTTACCATCTGGCTTTTCATGGAAAAATTTTGCTCACCCTTCCTGTAGATCAACACTCCTCCATTTGCAATGTGTCAAATCTAAAAATTTTAAAAATACTTTGGCAGCAAAACTTGAACTGGTTTGGTACCCATGGTGCAACCTTAGCTGAATTGATCTGAGCCTATTTATAGCTTTTATCTACCCCACTGGGAATATTTGTATGATTCATGGAAGAAATGCTGATATGCTTTATTAAAGGGAGTTGGCCCAGATCCCACTGGTGGTGGTGTAATGTTCACTATACATCTCTCTATACTCCAAAATACTCTGAATCCTGAAAAATATCTGGCCCCAAGAGTTTTGGATTAGATTTAGTGGAGCAAAGATGTCACAACGCTGAGATAAAAGAACACTTTTTAAAAGAGATTTCATTATTGAATGTGATTAAGGGTATAAGTATAATATGGGAATGGGAGGGCCGTGAGTGCTAAGTGCCACTCAGCACTGCAGGAGTTTTCAGATAGAGACAGATGCATAACATGAATGATGTGCATTTTGTATTGAGGCTCATGGGCCTCAAATTGTGCATGGGCAAACAGCAATATCATTGATATTAAAATGAGAGCTAAATGTTAAAATAGATTTGAAATACTGCTTATGTTATTCTATAAGAAAAATAACATTCTTACTTTCAAGTGTCCTGCAACGTTTACTTTCAGTTCTTTAAAAGCTATGATTACCAGTAGGGAAAGGTGGGAGAGGGGGATACATTGGGAGACTGGGATTGACAAATACACACTACTACATATGAAATAGATAACTAACAAGGACCTACGATATAGCACAGAAGCTCTCCTCAGTACTCTGTATGACCTATTTGGGAAATGAATCTAAAAAAATAATGGATATATGTTTGTGTATGTGTATATACACACACACATATATATGCGTGTATATATATATCTGATTCACTTTGCAATACACTTGAAACTAACCTGACATTTTAAGTCAACCATACTCCCATAAAAATTAAAATAAAATAATTACCTCTTTTAAAAAGCTGCAGTCCTACAGCATTAATCATTTTACAATACGAGGAAAAGAAGGTTCACCTCAGAAACTCATGAATCTTGGGAAATGATCAAAAGACAGAGTAAAAACTCTTACATTGTAAAAGTAAACTTTAGTCAGTTTCTAAACGTGAATCTCAGGCATGCCTAGAGGAAGTGCTTTCGAACAATCTAAGAGTTAACACTGGTATCTGTGTTTGTGTGTGTCCTTCTTACCATCTCTAGACAAAAGGCTTAGCGAACAGCCCCTTGATAGTGCTTTATGGCAGGTAGAAGTGGATATAAAAACACAATACACTTGATAGTGGCACAAAATGAGTAGCAGCCTGAGTCATCAGAAAACAAAGACGGAAAGATTCTGACTCAGAGTATTTTGATTCCAGACAAACAATTTAATGGCACCCATAGCATGTTCAGAAGGCCCTCCACACACTGGAGTCAGAGAAGCTCAGAGACTGTAAACAAAAACAAGTCAACAATCAAGAGTTTCTTCTTTGATTAGCCAAAATAAGATGAACCCAGGGTTCAGCGCGTATTGCTGGTATCCATATCTCTACATGTCTGATTAGGGGTGGAATGAGGGAAGATTTGGATTGCTTTAGCAGTCTTATTGACTTTGGCCAGTGGATCAACCATGCGGTAATTTGGCACTACCAGCAGACATCACACCATTCCACATGGCTTTTAACTTGGTATTGTAGCCATAGTCTTTCCAAAGAATGTCTCCCTTTCTTTATAGACCTCAAAACAATTAATGAGAAATGCAGACATATTTCTAAAAATATGAACAAAAGCCAAACTGACAAGTCATACAAAATTGACACAAGCTGCCAAAAGTGGAGGTTACATTTATTTGCACAGTTATCAAAGAGGTTGCATGCCATACAGAATGGATAGGCAGATTAATTTGATGAACTGTCTGGTATAGCATACTTTGAAATTTAGGAAGAGGCCTTCATGCCAATGCAATTACATCAATGTTCTATGGTGTCAACCATTGGCAAGACTTTTCCCCCTCAGCCAGCACTCATATATAAAATATCTCTTAATAGTATTGTCTTACAGTGGTGTGTGTGTGTACACATATACATATGTACATATATATGGCAAGAAATTATCAACATCAGGGTCAAAACAATCTAGGAATGGGCTAACCTTTTCAAGTAAAGGACCAGAGAGTAAATATTCTAAGCTCTGAAAGCTCTAGAGTCTGTAACAGCTACTCATATCTGCCATTGTAGTGGAAAAGCAGCCTTAGACAAAATAAAAATGAATGGATATAGCCCCCTAATCAGTGCACAGAGCTCTATGGATGTCAGATCTATGACAAAATTCAATATTCCTGAAACTATCCTTCAGCTATCTATGCCTCTAGGGAATCAGTAATTCTGAAACCTTAAGGTTTGATTAAGGTACTTTATAAACCTACAAAGTAAAAAGGTCATAATTCTCTCTGTAGGTTTTCTGATTATTTTCTATTTGGTTTATTTGGAATATTACTTAACTTTCTTGTACTCCTAATCTTAGACTTGTAATATCACTATATAGTATTAACCTCCAGAGTCAAGAATCAGATGGGTATGTTGAGCCACCTGGAAATTAAAGTTGAGCAGTTTCAACCAAAGGAGGCTAAATCTTAAACCTAGATTTTGAAGGACTGTAAAGTCAGGACCATTTCTGCTACTTCAAACAAAGGTATTAACATGTTTAAATGTATAGAATCAATTTAGAGATAGGTAAAGCTTACTCCTTGGAAGAAAAGTTATGACCAACCTAGATAGCATATTCAAAAGCAGAGACATTACTTTGCCGACTAAGGTCCGCCTAGTCAAGGCTATGGTTTTTCCAGTGGTCATGTATGGACGTGAGAGTTGGACTGTGAAGAAGGCAGAGCGAAGAAGAATTGATGCTTTTGAACTGTGGTGTTGGAGAAGACTTTTGAGAGTCCCTTGGACTGCAAGCAGATCCAACCAGTCCATTCTGACGGAGATCAGCCCTGGGATTACTTTGGAAGGAATGATTCTGAAGCTGAAACTCCAGTACTTTGGCCACCTCATGTGAAGAGTTGACTCATTGGAAAAGACTCTGATAATGGGAGGGATTGGGGGCAGGAGGAGAAGGGGATGACAGAGGATGAGATGGCTGGATGGCATCACTGACTCGATGGATGTGAGTGAACTCCAGGTGTTGGTGATGGACAGGGAAGCCTGGCATGCTGCAATTCTTGGGGTCGCAAAGAGTCGGACATGACTGAGCGACTGAACCGAAATAGATAGAAAGATAATAGGTAATCAGTATCAAAACATGAACATGAACACATATTTTCTAGTTCTCTGTCAAGTGGGCTTAGAACCGATTACATTTCAGAAACAGTGAGCACACCTAGAACCCAGATCCTGTTCTCCAGAAAATGAAAACCTGACTCCTTGATTGACAGATAACTCTAGGACTGAAACTGAATATAAGATGATCCTGGAACATCTTTTGTGCTACAATTAAGAAAATGCTCAAGGAACAATAGGGACCTGTCAAAAGGATATAGAAGCAACTTGAAGTGGCCATTACTAACCACCCCAGAACGATTTGAACAACAAAGTAAATAATGGCAGTAAGAGATTATTCCCCATTGAATAAAAAAAGAATCTATGAGCATAAAATGGTATAAGTAAGTTAATAAATAAATGAGGTGGGGGAAATTTCTTCTAAACAGTAGAACTGTGATTCACAGATAAAGAAGAAATTACATATTTTTTTAAAAAATCAGTGTAATAACTATTTTAGGCAAAAATATCAGTAGATGCTAAATTATTAGGTAAAATTGTGGTGAGAAACAGGATATCTGTATTGTCTTAAATTATCTCCTGACAAAACAGTTAGTAATTTTGGAAGTGGAAAATAGTGATTTATAGTAGATGAAGACCTAGCAGATAGTATCTTAACAAATGATCAAAGTTCGTATAAGTAAGGAAACAAATCAATACCATGTGTCTTCTAATAAGATGCATGAGAATGAGATGATATTTCTTCATGGAATTCCTGTCAAAATGCATGACCTTAATCTAATTACCAAGAAATATTAGCAAATTTAAATTAAGGAACATTTTAGAGAATATTAGGCCTGTACTATTGAAAATGTTAGGGTTATGAAAAACAACAACAACAAATAAAACACTGAGTCTTGGACCATAAAAAAACTTGACTTCTCTTTCTTTATACAGGAGAATAGTGGGACAATTGATAAAATTGCCTTTAGGTCTAAGTGGTAGATTAACCATATTGTGTTAATGATAATTTCTTAATTTTGATAAATTATATGGTAACATTTACAGAAAATGATAAATGCGGTGAAATGTTAACATAGGAGACTCTGTGGAAAGAATATATGGAAAGTCTTTGTACAATTTTTGTAACTTTCTTATAAATCTGAAATTTTTCAAAATAAAAAGTTTAAAAAGAAGAGTATATGGGTGTAGAGCCTGAGTGTCCATGTTTGACTCCTGGCTATGAAGTAGCTACTTTGGGTAGTGTTATGGGCTGGGTTGTATCCCCTCTAAATCATTTGTTGAGGTCCCAACTCCAGTCCCTCCAAATGTCTCCCATTTGGAGATGGAGTCTTTAGAGAAATAAATTAAATGAGGTCATAAGTGTGGGCTCTAATCCAATAGTAATGGTGTCCTTACAGGAAGAGGATATTTGGACAGAGATGCATGCAGAAAGAAGGTCATGTGAAGACAGGGAGAAGGCAACCATCTACAAGCAAGGAGAGAGTGTAACAGAAATCAACATTGTTGGTACCTTGATCTCGGACTTCTACCCTCTAGAACTGTGAATAAATAAATTTCTGTTGTCTAAGTCACCCAGTCTGTGAAACCTTGTTACAGTAGCCATAGTAAACTACTATAGGTTGCCAGTGTGATGCTTTCCATGAATATTTCCTCTTTAATAAAACAGGGGTCATAGTTATCTACCTCATGGGATTGTTATGAGGTTTCAAGGAGGTCATACATGTAAAGTGTTAAAACAGCAACTGGCATACACAGTATTTAGAAATCAATAATCTGTTAATGTTACTACAATTGTGCAGCTGTTCCTAACTAAATTACAGTGAAGCAGAAATAAGGTAGTGTGGTATTATGAAAAAGAGAACACAAAAGATTACATAATAAATTAATTTACTTTTTAACCTTTTTGTCAGGTGTATTACTTATTTCCACAAGATGGTAATGATATGATATTGAGGGATACTGGTCTTACCTATTTGCCTACTCTATCCAAAATAATAATCTACTGTTCAATGAAAGTTAAGGTTTAGAAAATCTTGTATTGGTTCCTTCATTATATAGAGAGATATAATTCCTGAAGGATCCAGATAAGTCATATGAGAAGAATAAGGCTCATAAAATATATACTTTTAAAAAATGTAAGTCAATCACTGAATGGTTACTATACACTGGACACTGAGGTATGTGTTCTGCATGTATCATCTTAACCCTCATGATATTTTTTTAATTTTTTTGTACCATGCAGCATGCAAGATCTTAGTTCTCTGACCAGGGACTGAACCTGTGCCCCCTGCAGTGGAAGCTCTGAGTTTTAAACACTGGAAAGCCAGGGAAGTCCTAACATTCCATCAAATTACATATTGTTTTATCATTCATTTTATAGATTTGGAAATTGAGATTTAGTGAGATTAAGCAATTTGTCCACTGTCAACCAGCTAATGAATGACTAAGTTGAATCTGTGTTTTCCTTTGTTTTTATCCAAACCCATGCTATTGCCTATTATGCTCTTCAGTTCCATTCAGTTCAGTCGTTCAGTTGTGTTCAACTTTTTGCAACTGCAGAACGCCAGGCTTCCCTGTCCATCACCAACTCCCGGAGCTTGCTCAAACTCATGTCCATTGAGTTGGTGATGCCATCCAACCATCTCATCCTCTGTCATCTCCTCTTCCTGCCTTCAATCTTTCCCAGCATCAGGGTCTTTTCCAATGAGTCAGTTCTTCACATCAGGTGGCCAAAGTATCAGAGCTTCAGCTTTTCCATTATGCTATATGACAGTGTTATTATTGCAATCCAACATTGTGGCTATAAAGATACATCCATAGTTTTGTTTTAAATGGAACTTGGAACTATGCATATATAACTTCCGAAAATTGATTTGAAATACCATTTTTGTGTCAACCAAAAGATATAAAACTCTTTGTTATGTCAAATTAAAAAAAAAAAAAACAAAGGCAAACAAAGGCTGCAAATACAACAAACTTGAGAGGAAATTCTAAGCCATCGAAACAAAATAAGCAAAGTCAAGAGGAAGGCAATTCCCCAAAGGGGAAATTCAAATGACTAACAAACATGGAGAAACATTTTATTTGACTATTACAGAAGAAAGGTAAATGTAAGCAAGTTGCTAGGCTTTTATTTGGTTCTGGTTTTTGTTTGTATTTCTATTACATTTTACCAATAAAATGAAGGAATAAAAAGTTCAGTGTTGATAGCATGTAGATAAACAGGTTTTCTCATATTTTGTTGATTGGAGTTAATTTTGCTCAATATTTCAGAAAGGACTTTTCTAACAGAAGTTAAAATACCATAAAGATGTTTATTCTCATCTAAATGACATCACTACTAGGAATCTAATCTATGGAAATTGCCAGATATATTAATAAAGATGTATGCAAAAAGATACTTATTTCATGTTTTTAATAATGAAAAATAAACAAGAAACAACCAAATCATCCATCACATTAATAGAGAAATGATAGGTAAATTCTTTTATACATAAGCTGAACTCTATGAATTGCCAATTAAAGAGGTCTAAAAATAAAAAGGTTAAATGACAAGCAGTTTTGTATAATTCAGTCTAATATACGCAATGGGTTCTTTCACATTTGTTAAATATGTTTCTGAAAAAATTGGAATAATAAGAGAAATGCTGTCATGTTATATGAGAAAATCAGAACACTAAATTGCTACGTAACATAATATTAACAATGTACAAAATTCATGGAAAAGAAACTGGAAGGAAATGAGATATCTTAGGCCTCTGAGTGTTAGGATTATGGGTGTTTTTCTTTCCCTAGATTTACTCTATTTTTATTACAGGGAGGGAAGTGGGAGGGGGGTTCAGGATGGGGAACACATGTATACCTGTGGTGGATTCATGCTGATGTATTGCAAAAACAATACAATATTGTAAAGTAATTAACCTCCAATTAAAATTAAAAATTTTTATATTAAAAAAATAAAGGTAAAATCACCTACTTTTAGCAAGCTATTTTTACTCAAATTTTTAAAAATATTATCCTTTTAGGTGAGTGAAATATATTTTGTGGGAAGAAATGTCCATGCTTGTGCTAGCAATTATATCATTAAAGAATGAAGGCAAGTGATTTTTCAAAGTGAGTCTTCTGTAGATTTCTATTAACGGAAAGGCACGTATGCTGAGGATGAGGACTATTGCTATAACTGTCTCCATAAACTAAAGGCCTGCTGATGTTTGTTTTGATGCTGTGTTAGAGAACTTGTTTACAGAAAAGCTGGCTGGAGTGAATTGATGAGAGTTTTCTATGTGATGATTGACATCTGCATCCCTGTATTTGTATATTTATATTCAGATTGGAGATGTTCACTGAGCAGACATGTTTGAACTCTTCCTTCATCCCATCCTTGACATACAAGTATTGAGAATCTGTCATTAAATAAAGAAGAAGAATTTAAGTGGTTATATACTCAAACTGGTAAGGACTTACCTGAGAGACTTACCTGGATGTCATTTCTGATTCCTGTTAGTTTTGTGTGGGATCTCTGATTATTCTGCATGCAGAGGTTCATCTCTTATGATGCTCGTACCCTTTTTCAACCAAGTCTAAGGACTTTCTTTTCACCAGACTGCAGCAAACAGAAGCACCATGGTGCAATGGACTGATGTCAAGAGAGTAACTTATTATAAAACAATTCTGCTTATAAGGTTGTTCTAAAGAAGTAAGAACAGTATCATTTTGCCTCTATTAGTTCTCTAGATATCATGAACTAATTCAAGTAGGAGTCAGCTGTGTATCTGGGAGAAGTTATGTAATAACTTTAGATTGAACTCTAGGTATCTTCAGAGCTCTAGTATGAACTTCTTAGCAATATTGTCAAAGATCTCTATTTTCAAGAGAGTTCTTGTGAGATTTCTAATTTAATAACAGAAGCTGCAAGTGTCTTCAGAAACCACCTCTCAGTTCTTTGGGAAGAGCCTTCATTCTGGATGTTCTCTGCCATCCCATTCAGAATCTTAATTCATCTATTAGCCCCTTTCTGTGGTGTGGTCACTTCGAAACCCTCTAATGGTTCTTTGTCTAGACTAGAGGCTCAAATGTACTCAAGTATGTCCTATCTTAAAAACAAATGTATGCCTCTTTTGACTATAAGCTTTCCTCTACCTATGGGCATGCTAAAGTCGCTTTAGTCATGTCCGGCTCTTTGCTACCCTATGGACTGTAGCCCTCCAGGATCCTCTGTCCATGGGATTCTCCAGCCAAGAATACTGGAGTGGGTTGCCATGTCTTCCTCCACGGGATCTTCCTGATCCAGGGATCGAACCCTGGATCCTGTCTCTTATGTCTTCTGTATTGGCAAGTGGGTTCTTTACCACTAGCACGACCTGGGAAGCCTTCTCCCCTTTCCTTCAGACTCAATTTTCCAGGAAAAATGATCTATCCTCTCATTCCTTCCTCAAGCCATAGTCATTATTCCAGGTCCCCACCATTTTGTTGAGGATGATATATTACCAAATCAAACTGGCACCTTTTATCTTCCTTCCTAAATTTTAATTTCATAAAGTTCAGCCTAAATGATTCATGTTTTTACCTGCTAAATACAACATGAAAGGTAATAGAAGTACTATGAGTAAAAAAGTAAACTTCTGTTAGTGTCTTTGTTTTTCTTCCCTTTCCTCTTATTCTTCAGTTCTGCCAGAAGACAAATCATACACACAAAAACAACTCATTTCAGCCCTATCTTTGTTTGTCATTTCTGAATCTGAACAAGTCTGCATGGGGATATTCACTCCCTTTCCTGCTGATGCTATAGTCTCATAAAGGGAAGGAAGACAAAGTCAGGACACCTAGTTCAAGGTGTGTTAACAGCGGTGGGGAAATAGATGTGACTGACCCCAGTGGTGACACTGTGTGTGGGGGTGGGGATGGAGTATCCCCCTGAGGAATAGCTAGACATTTCTCTCCTCCAGAGAAATATGCATCCATGCAAAATATATGCCTACGTTCTTAGGCACTGGGAAGAATGCAGTGAATAAAACAAACAATAATCCCTGCCCACATGGAGTTTACATCCTGGGGGGAAATTTCTGCTCATATCACCTGTCTCAGATCTGCAGGATCAGAAGCCTAACTAACAAGTACCCATATTGGGTCAGAATTTTCCATAAGTTGGTATGGAAAACTCAAGCGACCTTTTTGGCCAACCAACTACACATAAGTTGACCCCAGAGAAACTGGTGAGTAAAACCAGAATGTTAATGTGGTGGAAAATACTGGTTGCTTGGAAGAGAAGCCATTGCACCAGTATGCTTAGTACATTCCCTCTCTGTAGACTGCAGTCAAGCTACCTGGAAAAGCCAGACCACAAGCAGAATTTTTCTTTTTTTTAATTTAAAGATTGCCAGTGTATTTATTTACAATAAAAATGATGAGACAACCTAGATGTTGCCCATGTAACCATCCTATTTCCTCCTTAGAGAACCAAATCTAACCATGGTAAGCATGGACTCAGAGCAAGGAAGTTAATGAGGTGAACTAGAGGTTAGAAGCATGAGGCTTAGCTAGACTTATCCGTCTCTAATAGAGATAATCTTGCTCATAGGACTTGAACATTCAAAGCCTAACAGCCTATACTTCCTCAGTCCTAGATGGAACTTGGAAGATTACTGTCAACATTTCTTCTACAAAGCTTTCGATTATGCTTATTAGCATTTCTGAAAAAAGAAGATGTCAATCATATCACAGTACAGCCTTATAAGCCTAGGAGCCATTAAGTCTCTTGAAGGCAACTTTGCTGAACAGGGTTCCAGTCCTTATGTGGAAATTGGAAGAATTAGTTCTCAGGGCACGATTTTATTTGCCTCGTGTTCTCTATGAAAATAGTACAAACTTTGACAAGTCTTAAACAAACTCTCTGAGTTTAACTGTCTTCAAATGAGCAAGTTGAATCCTAGCATCACCGTTTCCTCTAGCTCTAGGGTGGAGACAAACAGATGTTGGTACCACAGTCGGGTTCATTTGAGAAAGAAGTTTATGTAAGGTTGACTAGGGCACCGTAGCCAGGTTGTGGCCAGGAAAAGGGTGTTGAGCACCTAGTTTAAAGAATGAAAAAGAGAGTCAAGTCAGAAATTAGAAGTGATCAAGTATGAGGGAAAAGATTATAGGTAACTATTCAGAACTAAAATAGTATACGGATAAGCTGAACTCTTTTAATATATGTATGTATGTATTTTCAGTAGTTCCCAATGCGATCAGACTCAATAATTCTTTCCTAAAACATATTTTGTTATATGTTATCATAGGGCAATCAAATGTTTGAAATTATATAGAGTCACTGTGTATGTCAGATTGCTATAAATGCAGACAGAAAAGTACATGTGGATTAAGTTGTGAATCCAACACCATAGACTGTCAGTGATGTGACTGTCCAAAATGGTAAACAATTCCCTGGCATCACTCCCAGTGAAACAAAGTATGCTCTCCTTTGACTTACAGAGTGGTAACACTCTGGAAAAAGCCATTGTATGTTGAAATTGTGCCAAATATGTAAGTGTTAAAGTAGAATTTATTCTAGGTGGGATTAGTTGCAGACTTACAGGCAGTTGTTGTAGGGAATTTTAAAGTTTTGTAGGAGAGAGGGGAGTTTATTTTGCATTACCTAGAAGCCTTGGCCAAGATCATTGTGATAACCAATAATGCTTCCTAAGATTTCCAAATGTCCTGTAAGAGGCAAGACTATTCTTCATCTCTTGCCCCCATTCCCTCGATGGGTATTGTTAAGAATGTATGCAGTGAGTGAATTTTAAATTTTACTGAATGTCTTACTGTCATCTATTATGATGATTCTGATTTTTCTATTAATGTGATAAAATATAGTACACTGAAAAAACCTGAAATATCCCTGCATTTTTAGAATAAATCTCACATGGTAATGGTGTACTCTGTTTTACAAATAGTTTATTTATTCATCTAAATTCATAAATGTGTTTGGTATAAACTTTCTCTTTTTAAAAATATCTTTGGCTCTCAGAACAGTGTTCTTTTCTTCATTTAAATAACTTTCTTAAAATCAAATGCAGATATTTGCAAAAAAAATAAAAGAAGGTACTTCTATTTAATATCATGATGCTGCTATTAAATATTTATTTCTAAAACAAGAATATGTGCAGTGGAGGAACATGGATTTTTTAAGGGAAACTTGCAGGCCTGAATATCCCTGAGTTCCAAATTTTATGATGTTTTTGGATCCTGGTGATAGCCTCCTGTCACTGATTCTCAGGCTCCAATTATTCCACTACTGTCCAAACTTTTGGAAGGAAAGGCACACCATTTATTCACTGAGATCACAGTTAGACTTCATTTGAACAAGACATACCAAAAATTTGTATTTGTTCCATCAGCCTTCCACTCACTTCCTAACCTCAGAAACTCAACAAAGATGGAGATCTCCCCAGCTGGCCCTTCAGTGCTTCCAGTTCACCTTAGCATTGAAGCCATAAGGTTTGGCTTCTACTTTCCTCAATTTGACAGTCCAAGTTTCCCCAAAGTAGGAATTTTAGTAAATGCTTTTTAAAAAGAGAATTGTGGATAGCAGAAAAGGATATAAAAACTTGCTGTATCTTAGTGTCTGATTTAAGAGCCTGGCCCAATGAACCTATGTTTATTTTCAAGGCTGTTCAGCTTTCAAGCGACATAATGTGTGAGGGGATGTGTATCTAAGTGTGTGTATGTATCTGTGGTATCTGTGCATGTGTTTGCTATGCAATATATTTATGAACTGGAAGTATAATTTACTCTTTTGTCAAAGATCAATCAATATGGGACTTTTTTTTTTTTGCACATTTAAAAATTTTGTCAGGTAACTCAATATGGGATTTAAAATGAAATGGAAGAAAGAAAAGATGATAAGGGGGTTATCAAATCACCAGTCCTTCTATTTCTTCTGGAATGGTCCCTGTTCTGGACTTCTTATATAACCTATAGAGGCACTATGATATTTTAATATATATAAGGCAGCCCACTGGAGTACCAATACTATAAATTTCTAAACAACAGCATTAGATAAAAGAAAAATGCTTAAAATATCAACTAATGATCTGAAGAGCAGGTGTTATTTTGGAATTTCTTGGGGTTTTAAACACAAACCAGGTGTTACAAGGAAGTGATAATTTGAATATTTGATACATCTTGGCATCTGCCTGCAAGAATCAGACCCAAGAGATGAATTTTCCTCAGTAGCAAGAGTGCTAAAGCTCCTTTATACAGCATTCATCAACGGGAGTCATCATTTTAATATCATTAAACAGTGTATAGACTCCTATAGGATGGTAGTTTGCAGCAACTTGAGAAGTACTATATCTTTCTAACCTTGGGAGCTGTCATATAACATTTACCCAATGGCTGAGGGAGGACCCCACCCTTTAAGATTTAAAAAATAAGTTAACAGGAGTCTTGCCACACCCGCCAAGAGCTTAGTGCCTTGGAATAAAATACCGGTCACTGGTCATCATCACCTGGGGTCATGGCTCTAAATCGTCACTGTCTCGTATTCTTCTATGGCCAGTGTCCTCAGGAGACACGTAATAAATATTCCTCACTGATGTTTTGGCTGTTCCCATGTGACAGGAAGAAAATAACCTCAATAAAACCACATTGTAGTGGCTGAATTAGTGCACTTGCTAAAAATAAAACAAATTAAGCTGGTCAGATTCAGAAAAGCCATCATCTTTTGGGGCATTTTTGAAACATTTTCAGAAGCTTTTGTATCATACAACAGAATCTGTTTCTAAAAATACTTATTCATTCAGAAATATTGAAAACTCTACCCACAAGTCCAATGGTTATTCTACTCTGGCCAATAAAATTGCCTTCTCGTGAGTGATTTGTTTTCCCCTCCTCTCTCCTCAAACACTAAACTCTAGAACCCAGAACACTGTGATTTTTAAAATAAGAAGATCTGTTCTCATAGAGAGAGAGATGTGTAGCTTATTTCAACCCTAGACAATAATTCTCATTTCTCAAAGACTCACTGAACAACATTGTTGTCATTGTTTATATCATAAAATGTTCTTTCCAAAGGACTTTCAAATAAATAAATAAATTGTAGGATTTCTCCACACTCAGAGTCAACCTGTCAAGTCCTCAAATAGTTAAGTTGAGCAGTTTACTTAGAAAGGCTGACAAATTTGCTTCACTTCAAAATATCATTAACACCAATAACACATTTGCCCAAGCCTATTTCTAAGTTGTAAAAAAAGATTGCTACAGATTAAGACCCTTGATATAATGCTATAAGCTCCTAACAATGGTATCTTTTATAGTGAAGAGCTACTGCAGACACAAATTGCCCTCTTTCCTGCACCTTTTTCACAAAAATCAATATTAAAGTAGTATCTGCCTTAACTCTCCCATACACTATATGAGAAAAAACCACAGCCATGCTTAGGACAGTTTAGGTCAATAAAGAATCAATACTGTGGTTGAATCTGTAGAAAGATAAAAGACTTAGAACTCTCTATACAGAGACCCATTGTTTTCTCTATTCTGCAAAACAGCAGAAGGGCATCACTAGTCTGTGCTTGTTGTGGGCTGGGTTGCAGGGGAGTAGATATTTTTCTTCTCTCTTTTAAGGTCAATGTGCATTAAGTGTTGGTGAAAAGTAAAGGGGGCACAGCCTACAAAGGAGGAAAAAGATTGTAGAAACTATTCCTTCTATGAGATTTTTTGGTCTCTTCTCTAAACAGTTTCTTCATGGGTGGGGGAGGGGGCGGGAAATGGGGATGGGTATAAAGGAGCTTGTTACACAGATCCCATGGTAAAAATGAGATCTGGTGATACCAAGAAATAGAGGGGTGGAGAGTCTGGATTAAAAGCTTGGCTATGTTGTGTGTGTGCAATACTTTGGCCACCTGATGTGAAGAACTGACTCACTGGAAAATACCCTGACGCTGGGAAAGATTGAGTGCAGAAGGGGATGACAGAGAATGAGATGGTTGGATGGCATCACTGACTCAACGGACGTGAGTTTGAGCAAACTTTGTGAGATAGTGAGGGACAGGGAAGCCTGGTGTGCTGCAGTCTATGGGGTCACAAAGAGTAACCCATGACTTAGTGGCTGAACAACAACAATGTTGTGTGGTCTTGGGCAAGTTACTTTACTTATTTTTTAAGCCTCAGTTTCCTCATCTGCAATAAAATCAAAGATAACAATACTAGCTGACTTTTAGAATGTGTAATAGGTATTAAGTAGGCTTACTAATAGCACATGGAAGACTAGTTCTCAGCACTCTGGCTATTAGACAAGACCACATGACTAATTTTTGACCAATGAACTGCGAGAGGAAGTGACGCATTTCACTTCCATGCTGAGTCAGTGGGCAGCCTTGCCTTTCTCTCACTCCATAAAATGGTAAATTTGGAGGAGGTCTTTTGTTGAGGAGTGGGACCACTAGATCAAAGCCTCCTATGTCTCTGGGACAGCACACACAGGATGATTGTCCTAAAGGGTCACTCATATTTGCAGGATTACCGTGACACTGGGATCATCAGGATTAGACTTATGGAATTTCTGGTCAATATTTTATTCCTCTCTTTCCTGGAGCTACATTTCTTCAGCAATATGTATATCCCATGCTTTTCTTATTTCATGCCCAAAGGTTAAGACAGATCTTCTTTAGTGGTCTATACATTTTTCTCTCTTAGATTGAGTTGCAAAATGTTCCTTGCAACTTCTCTCATTCTGCTAACTACAAACATTGAGTAATATCCTTCCCCAGCTTGTTATCGTTTCAGGGTGAATAATCAAAGAAAATTGCAGTGCACTATTTAGTTATCTAATTAGACAGAATTATTGATTAATTTTCAACTAAAGGTTCCCTGCTCCCTTCTTTTACCTGCTCTGATTTCTAGAGAAGTCGAGCTAATAAACACAGGGAGAAGAGAAAGATGTTACACACCTCCTGTTGTCTTGAGGGCACTCGGCACTCAGCCCGGGACAGGTATCCCACCTTCCTGACTGCCACTGTCACCGCCCTGGACACCTGGGGGGGACAGCTGAAGCTCTCTTCCAGCTTACTGGAACCACAGTGCAATAAGCCTGGTCAGTATACCAGTGAGGCTCTCCCCTAATGGCTCAGTGGGTAAAGAATCCATCTGCAATACAGGAGACACAGGAGATGCGGGTTCAATCCCTGGGTTGGGAAGATCCCTGGAAAAGGAAATGGCGACCCATTCGGGTATTCTTGCCTGAAAAATTTCATGGACAGAGGAGCCTGCTGGGCTACAGTCCAAAGAGTCAGAAAGAGTCAGACATAACCGAGCAACTAAGCACATACACCTGTGAGCTGTGGTCTTTGCAGTGCAGCATGACCACATCAGCCAACAAGGAAACTCTTGCCCAGGGCAGATGTCAAGTGAGTGGGAAACTGGGACACAAGTATGAAGTAGCTCTGTCCTGGGCAGAGCAGCGATTGAGGTTATGCTAGCTATGGACCCCTTTTGCCTAGAAGTGGCTTGCAAGTGGGCTCATGTACACAATCTGGCTTCTGACAGACTTGTGACCATATCAGGTTGAGCTGCTTCCTAACTGGCTGGCCTTTGGCTACTTCCTTCTCCTCACCAAGTTTTGATTTTCTCATCTCTAAAATCCGGGTGTTATTAACCTCACTGGGCTATTGTGAAGATTAAATTAGATGTTATAAGTAAAGGACTTAACACAGTGACAGGATAACAGTAGCTGTTAGTCTTCTCTCTCTTTTTTTTGTTTTCCTTTGAAGACCCTTAAAGTGATGTATTGAATCTGGACTCCAGGTGGGA
The DNA here is from genome assembly GCF_016772045.2 of Ovis aries. NCBI lineage: Eukaryota > Metazoa > Chordata > Mammalia > Artiodactyla > Bovidae > Ovis > Ovis aries. The sequence continues at coordinate 64,860,746 of NC_056056.1, forward strand.
AAGAGAGAAACTGAAAGAAGAAAAGTATAGTCATGTTTATGTATTCTAGGCTTATGTCTTAGGTAACTCTTCTGAGAGAAAGGGAGAGAAAACAAACAACGTATGTACGATAGCGGCTTCAGTGTTTTTCTGCTGGATGAGGAGGAGGTTGTAATATTTGGGGTGACAGGACAGCCACCTGCATCCTGCTGTGCTGAAACCCCATTCTGATTCTTGGGGGTTCACCGGAGTCCAAAGAAGCTGAGATGCACTTCATCTCCTTGGGGGTCAAGCCACCTATCAGTCATGTTCCTTCTCTGGCTCCCTGCTCTGCAGAATCACTGCTCTTTCAGCCCCCACGTAACACTTATGTCAACTCTGCCAACTGGTTTGGGACAGGCTTAACATCAAAGTATTTTATTTAGATTTTCCCTTCATCTCCAACTGACTCCATCCCAAACTCCATTTCCTCTTTCCTCTTTTTCAATTAACTACAGTTGCCCAGAGCTGGGGAGATAGGAGGAGATACTAGGGGCATACATCTGTCATCATTTTTGTGGTAGTGTATGGGGTATGCTGGCATTCAGATCCCTAATAGAGCCTGTTGGACTCAAATAATTCTAGACATATTTGATTTTTGTAAAAGATAGAAGCAATACACAATGAGCCTTTACATCAACCACCCAAGGGGGCATTTAGAGAGAATTTCCAGTCTATTCATGATCTGTTATTCCCAGCCCCAAAAGCTTCCATGTTAGAGCAGAATACCTTGGGACTCCATATGTTATGGGAACCCAGCAGAACCAAAATGAACTGAAAGAAGAATGCATTAGATTCAAATATGGGATGAAACAGTATGCTAGGAGCCCTTGTTTCATTGTCTCTACCTGGGACCCTGGGACAACACAGCCGTCTCAGCCCCATTCAAGTGTGACATTTCTTTTGAATATGACAGTGGCGGCGACCTTGTCATTAACTGATGCTATGAGCAACATTTCAGCTTTCATAATTCAGTTAATTTTCAAGCCACTGGTTACTGAACCCCCAGTATAATTTTCGTATAATTAAACCACATACACACATTCTTACCCACAAAACATCCACAAAAGTGACAAACAGCAGAGGAAAACAAAATTGAAAACCCAGAAAAACTAGAGACACGATTCAAATCTATTTTTGGTTTTCTTTTATTACATGCATGTATACGTGGAGGAGAGATGCAAAAAAGTCAGCTGGAGCTGACGAGGGAAGAGAGCAGGGCTAGTTTCTCCATTTCTTTTAGTATTAACACACAAAAATGAAGTACAGCTTGGCATTCTCTCTTTGATGACCGATTACGTATTCCATACAACATGAGGGGATAATATATTGGGTTAAAGAACATAACATTTTCCATTTAGATACTGTTTCCAACATTTTATGGAGGTCTAACAAAGAACTTTAGGTTATGTCTTCATGACACCAAGGTTTTCTTTGAAAGTTTAACATTTCAACAATATACTTAAATATCTGGTTACTGAAATTCACATAATGACTTTAAAGGAGAACAACTAGTTTCATTTGTAATAACAGAGGTTTGAATACATGCTGAAAAAAATCAGTATATCAGAAAATGTGTTTGTTTTCATATATAGGTCAGGTGAAATCTGCCAGGTATTAGCCCTCACCAAGGTGTTCTCTGAGCTTTTTATTTGCATGGGCAGCAATACAAAATTCAGAAAATTTAGTTTCTTTCCTAACAGGATATGATCTTTTCTCACCCACATAATCTTATTTTTCTCAAAGTGACTTGTCATATCACTATGAGCCCTTCTCTCTCTTGACCTTGTTTAAATAACATCACAATTTTAGGATATTTTATCTGCTGCTAAGAGACATTCAAATTAATATTAGCCTTATGCTGATACTGTGTTTCAGAGGGAAAATACATATGAAACTTAGGGATTTGAGAGGATTATTAACCAGATTGTAAATCCCTTGAAATCAGTTTTATTTCCTCTCTCTGTTCTTTTTTTTCCCCTTCACTATCATTCTCTTTTAATCTCTCACTTTCATAGCCCCATCTGCCCTTTATAATTCCCTATTTGTACTCAGTGGGCAGAAAAAAAGAAGAAAATAATAAATATCACAGAAATGTTATTTTTAAATCTTGCAGCTTCACCTCTCTTATATGCAAATAAGGTAAACAGAATCTGGCCCAGATTTACACAGTGGGTCAGTTACAATCCCACCATTTACCAAGAGCTCTGCTTAGTTGGGGGAACGAAACCACCTGAGCCTTAGCATCACACTCTGCTTGTGCTTGGAGTGATCAAACATGCTGCTGCTGCTGCTTCTGCTAAGTCGCTTCAGTCGTGTCCGACTCTACGCGACCTCATAGACGGCAGCCCACCAGGCTCCCCCATCCCTGGGATTCTCCAGGCAAGAACGCTGGAATGGGTTGCCATTTCCTTCTCCAATGCATGCAAGTGAAAAGTGAAAGTGAAGTCTCTCAGTCGTGTCCGACTCTTCGAGACCCCATGGACTGCAGCCTACCAGGCTCCTCTGTCCATGGGGTTTTCCAGGCAAGAGTGCTGGAGTGAGGTGCCATCACATTCTCCGGATCAAACATGCAATGTGGTAGAAAGCATTGGTTGGCCAGAATATTTGTTCATATTTTTCTGCAACATCTTATGGGAAATCCCAAATGAATTTTTTGCCCAACCCAATAAAAGGGCCCCAAACTTAAAGTAATTTAAAACAAGAGTAATAAAAATTATTGAATGCATTGCTGTTGTTCAGTCGCTAAGCCATGTCTGAGTCTTTGCAACCCGATGGACTGCATCATGCCAGGTCTCCCTGTCCCTCACTGTCTCCTAGAGCTTGCCCAAGTTCATGTCCGTTGAATCGGTGATGCTATCCAACCATTTCATCCTGTGCTGCTCTCTTCTCCTTTTGCCTTCAATCTTTCCCAGCATCAGGGTGTTTTCCAATTAAATGCATAAATGATAGTACAAAATGATATACAGTGACTTGTTACCATTGTTTAATTTTTGTCAGTGGGATTTCTTTCACTAATAATGTTCAGAGTACTTTATGTCTCCCAAATCAGTATGAAAAGTGGGTATTTTCTCCCTTTGCCTTTATTTTTATTATTTAATTCTGTAACTTAACTCACTGTGTATCTACTAGGCTTTGGGATACTTGGAAAGGGGATAATCTACTAATAAGAGGACTGGGAGAATCAATAGGTATGGGCCCCAGGCTCATCAGCAACTCAACTTCCTTATTTGTTTTCTTTGCTATTGTTATTTGTTATTTTGTGAAGATTCGAGGCATCAGAATGACCACCCTCTGAAACAAGAAATGAACAAAAGAGAGCTGCTCCCCAGCCAACTGTTCATATTTGAGAGGAAGGGAGAGACCTTCCCCAATTCTCCAGAGAGCTGAGCCCACCATCTAATGGATCTTGATGTTGGAAAGACTTCCATGATACCCCACTCACATCCTCCTCTTCTGAATTTCTTCTCATCACTCTCAGTTAGAGCCCAGGTTCAGGTGAGCTAATTTTCCCCTCTCCTCCAGTCCCATGCCTTTCTGATTTTAGCAGATGCCTATCAGCTTCCCTCTGGTCTCTGCTGAGCCAAGCTCTACATATTAATTCTTTTAATCTTTCCTCATAAATCAGTTTATCAGGGCCCTTAATCATTCTTGACAGATGATTTACCCAATAGTTTACCATCAGAATGTGAGATCATTGTCTTTGAAAGTGTATCAATATAAATTATTTTTAAAACATTATTAGTACTGAGTCCTTGGAGAGAGAGGCAGAGAGAAGCACAATGTCTGTAATGAGAGCTAGGACAAGAATTCCAGAGTCTTAAGTGAAAATATGCAAATAATTGTCATGTTATACAGAACTATGAGCCAAAACAAGGAAAATTAGCTTTCTCACTTCATAGAAAGTAAACATAAGTGTTATTTCTAAAAGGTATGCTGACCATTTAATACTTTGTGTAGTAGTTAAGTCAAGGAACTTTTTAAAAAAGTTTTACTGCAACTCTTGAAGAACGAACAAGTTCTCATAATAAAAGCCAGCTATATTCCCGGGCAGTGCTTGCCTCACCTTCATGCTCTTGGCAGGGGTACTTGTGAAGGAGGTGAATGGAAGAAGAAAAAGAACACTGTATTTTCTGTTCAGCATTGCATATAAACTTCCCAACATGGCCTAGGAATTTTTCAAAAGCTCTCTGATCTTTTTATAGCCTGACATCATATTCCTCTATAGTGACATCATGGCTTTTAAGGGTTGGAGTCCAGTGGCACTAGTATCTTAAAATGCTCTCAACCCATCAAAAATTGGCATTTGATACTTTTCCTTAACAACCGTAAGTTTCCAAAGTTTTCTTTGGATTTTGAAGACTTCAACCGTAGATCCCAGATAAGTTTCTATGTGTTTACAAACTGCGAGGCCAACCCTGTGAATAGCACCCTATAAAAGAGGCCTGGCTGGCAAGGTGGCTTTACTGGACGGAAGTTGGATGGAGAGCCAGAAGAGAGACAAAACAGAACACAGGGTGGTTTCAAGCAGCAAGACGCTCTTTTTCTCCAGGTTCATCCATTCGCACATCCTTCACCATTCCCTGTGCATCTGCGCTAACCAATAATTTCCCCCACAAGACCAAAATAGAAAAAAAAAATCTAATCTTCCCCATGATACATCAGAAACTGATGCAACTGGGCTCCCTTCCCAGAGACAGAAGCACAGCATCCTTGTTTCTAAAAGACCTCCAAGGCAGATGGAGATTCTGTGTGGCATGGTCTCCAGCAGGCAGAGACTCCCTACTCTTCTCCCTTCTCTTCCCTTCCCAGGAGAAGCTAGTGGAGCAAGATGGTGGGATTGGAACATTGAATCCTTCTTGGTGCCTGTGAGAACAGCCTCTCTTTCTGCAGGAAGCAACCCATCCATCACTTTCATTGGCTTTTCTTTTTATATCCATCATGGTCTTCTATGTGTCCTACTGGCACATGGCTTCACCAACTGTAGTAACTCCAACATAAGGTCAACAGCCTCAAAACTGGTCTGCTCCTTCAGGGAAAGAAAGGCACTGCGCATGCACTCAACTGCTGTGGCAGCATCAAGTTGCTTTAGAAGTGGCTAAGCATCCCCTCCAGTTTCTGCACTTATCGTGTCACAGAACACTTCTGAACAGTTTTGAACTGGCACCCAGCCACCACACTCTGAGCAGAGCAGGGCCAGAAGACTAACTAGGCCAATGGGCCAAATGCACCATTTTTGTAAATAAGTCTTTGTTAGACACTTATGAATTATCCATGGCAGATTCTTCCCACTCCCATGGCAGAAGTGTGTAGTTATGACAGAGTATGTGGCCTGAAGCCTAGCCTATTTATTATCTGGCCCTTTAAGAAACACTCTATGGACCCCTCTTGAACTAGGATATACTAAGTAGCAGAAAGGTGGAGTAAATTTCAGTTAAGTGTACATCACCCACCTGGATGGCACCCCCTCTTCTTCCAAGAAGAGATGAAGTTCGGTATTTCTTGAAGACTGTTTGCCCTGACCTGGACTGTTCTTTCTAGAAAGGAAGATGCCAAGGTGTTTGCTTTGTACTTTAATACACAGGCCTAGGGAAGATTTACACATCAATTATCAAGAAGAAAGCCTTTCTGGACCGTGCGCGCGCGCATGCGCATGACTCGCACGCTCCCCGCATGTGGGTATATAAAACCATTCCAAGGCCAATCCAAGTCACTACAAACTTGCTGTGAGAATAACCAGCTAAAGCCCACTGACCATGTTCATAAAGGAGTCCTTTTGTTAAAGAAAGCCACTCTGGACGAAGGAGGGAAGGGGCGGGGAGGAGGTACAGCCTGCCTGTAAGAGGGCTTTAGCGCTTCAATCAGAAACAGCTGTGACCAGTTTAATGCTATCACAGGGCTCATATAGAAGTGACATCACGCAGAACTAAAGCTTGGCCAAAGAGTTTTACTGGCAAATACCTTCAACTCTAAGGATTTGGTTACAAATTTGTATGTGGCATATGTTTTCTGAATGAATTCACAACTGGGAGCCAACACCATATCACATCCCCTCTTGTAACTCAGGGGGCTGTAAACAGGGTGGTGAGGTTTTTTTTATGCTTTGAATTAAAATCTTTATTAATTTTCAGCTAAAGGGAAGTAAATGAATTTGCCATCATCCCAGTTTATTACATGTCTAACTAGAAAGATTTTCACAATCAGACCAGTATCCTGGCCAAGTAGGAGGAATGGGGAGGCACTTTATATTCTAATTTCAAACTGCAGGGTGTCCCAGGTGTACTGTATAGGATTTCCTGTAATTTACCAGCAAAATAAGCAGTCTACAGGAATGTGTTTGCCATACTGTACATTTGTATTAATTACCCAGCAGGATAAAGTGATTTCTTTGTGATGGAAAGAGATGTGGATCTACAGGAAAATCATTAAACCAAACTGGGAAAAACAGACACTTTCCTGTTGTTAAACAGTTTGGCTGGATTCAGGATGGGAGGCTGGGAGTAGGTAAGTGGTAGCCTTTTTCTCATACTCACTCAATTTTCTCCAGGAAAAGAAAAATAGCCACTCCAACCAAAACTAGTAAGCCAAGCGAGCAGTGCCAACCTGGCCTCTGAAGTGTCTTGGGAAGTCTGGGTCATGGTGCTTTCCTCCAAGCAGCATGATCTCCTCAGATGATAACTCAGGATATGCAAAGTTACAACAAGGAGGCAAAGGAATCAAAGTTTAGTGGACAAGACAATGAGTACCAGAAAGTTCAGCAGTCGAGAGAGAACTGCAAAATTAAGTGGTGAAGAAAGCTTTATTGATAGGGCCGGATGTAGGTGGATCGCCCAGAAGTACAATCTAGGTTGTTGTTGCTATTCAATGGCTCTGAGTCTTTGTGACCCCTAGGACTGTAGCCCACCAGGCTCCTCTGAGTATGGGGTTCTCCAGACAAGAATGCTGGGGTGGGTTGCCATTTCCTTCTCGAGGGTATCTTCCCTACCCTGGGATCGAACTGGTGTCTCCTGCATTGCAGGCAAATTCTTTACTGCTGAGCCACCAGGGAAACCCATAATCCCGGTAGGCCTGGAGAATGGGAATTCCAGGCAGTGAGAGGCAGCAAGGAAGGAAGGATGTAAGATGAGGAGCCAGATATGAGCCACAGGGGTTCAGGTGGTGGAGCATGGCTAGAGAGGACTCAGTATGCGCTCGGTGTGGGAACATTGAAAAGAAAGGAGGGAGTGGGGCCAGGAAATGACCATTGTTGAGCACATACTTTGTGCCACGTGCTTGATGACCTAATTGAAGCATCACAATTCTTTGACATTGGTGTTACCATCATCCCCATTTTAGTGATGAGGAAACTGATGTTCACAAAATGTAAGTCACTTATCCAAGGTCAATTGAGACAATTAAGGAAAATAGCCATATATTCAGAACAACATCTGTTCACTCCAATGTGTATTTTTATGCAAAATGATTTGCAGCCCCACTTGCCCATCAGAATACTACTTGGAGCTGTAAAATACAGTCAACATTTAATAGCCACTCCAGGAGATTCTGGGCAGGGGTTGGGGCCTTCCTCTGAAGGTGTTTCTGAAGCTCAAGCAGTAGTGTGGACTTTCGCCCTCACACAGTGATGCTGTTTGAGTAACTTCTGTACTTTGCCACAACCCTACTTACCCTCCATGCCTACAGAGCTCTTTGCATCCACCCTAAGTAATCTGATTGCCATCACCTATGCTTCCAGGCTATGCTTTTGAACTGTGGGGTTGGAGAAGACTCTTGAGAGTCCCTTGGACTGCAAGGAGATCCAACCAGTCCATTCTAAAGGAAATCATCCTTGGGTGTTCTTTGGAAAGAATGATGCTGAAGCTGAAACTCCAGTACTTTGGCCACCTCATGCGAAGAGTTGACTTATTGGAAAAGACTCTGATGCTGGGAGGGATTGGGGGCAGGAGGAGAAGGGGATGACAGAGGATGAGATGGCTGGATGGCATCACTGACTCGATGGCTGTGAGTCTGAGTGAACTCTGGGAGTTGGTGATAGACAGGGAGGCCTGGCATGCTGCAATTCGTGGGGTTGCAAAAAGTTGGACACGACTGAGCGACTGAACTGAACTGAACTGAACAGAAGCTTCCAGGCCATTCTTTCAAATGTCCTCCACAAGCTAGAATTTCCACTGATGATGGTGTGAGATGAGTCAAGAAAGCAATTTCTGATCTCTGTCCTTGTATAATATGCACCTTCACCTGAGTTTCAGAGGAAGCAGACACTAGGCAATGGTGATGTGTTTTGGTTTGCTTAGAAACTGAAAATCCAGGAAAGCAAAGTGAGGGAAAAGAGGGCAAGAGAGGGGAAAGAGGGTGCACTGCTGAGCTCGCTGCTGCTGGCCTCATGTCCATGTCATCCGCTTGACCCTTAAAGGACCTTAAAGGACCCTGTGTGACACTGTGTCTCACAGCACTTGATTAGAGTGCATGTAGACTTATCTGCCGGCGTCTGCCTATACTGTTGGTCAAAGGCTCATTCCACGGGGCATTAGATTCCCCACACGCTGTGGCCGTGCACACGAGTGCTCAGTGGCCCTGTCGCATCACTCACACTGAAATTAACACAGGAAAAAGCCACGGCAAGGGGAGGATGCAAACAGACCTGTTGATTCCCAAAGTGGTAACTGTGTAGCCGAAAACTTCACCAGTGATCTGAGGTCACCTCAGGTGGCACATGTGGTGTGTGCCTGAGTGTCTGACTCGTATGATAAGGCTTTTCTCCTAATTCCATGAAACGATCATTTTTTAAAATCCTCAGAGATTCTGATCTTACATTTAGATCTTTAATCCATTTTGAGTTTATTTTGTGTACGGTGTTAGAAAGTGATCTAGTTTCATTCTTTTACAAGTGGTTGACCAGTTTTCCCAGCACCACTTGTTAAAGAGATTGTCTTTACTCCATTGTATATTCTTGCCTCCTTTGTCAAAAATAAGGTGTCCATATGTGTGTGGATTTATCTCTGGGCTTTCTATTTTGTTCCATTGATCTATATGTCTGTCTTTGTGCCAGTACCATACTGTCTTGATGACTGTGGCTTTGTAGTAGAGCCTGAAGTCAGGCAAGTTGATTCCTCCAGTTCCATTCTTCTTTCTCAAGATTGCTTTGGCTATTCGAGGTTTTTGTATTTCCATACAAATCTTGAAATTATTTGTTCTAGTTCTGTGAAAATGTGGCTGGTAGCTTGACAGGAATTGCATTGAATTTGTAAATTGCTTTGGGTAGTATACTCATTTTCACTATATTGATTCTTCCGATCCATGAACATGGTATATTTCTCCATCTATTAGTGTCCTCTTTGATTTCTTTCATCAGTGTTTTATAGTTTTCTATATATAGGTCTTTAGTTTCTTTAGGTAGATATATTCCTAAGTATTTTATTCTTTTCATTGCAATGGTAAATGGAATTGTTTCCTTAATTTCTTTTCTACTTTCTCATTATTCATGTATAGGAATGCAAGGGATTTCTGTGTGTTGATTTTATATCCTGCAACTTTACTATATTCATTGATGATCTCTAGTAATTTTCTGGTGGAGTCTTTAGGGTTTTCCATGTAGAGGATCATGTCATCTGCAAACAGTGATAGTTTTACTTCTTCAGATCAGAAACTATAAAACTCCTAGAGCAGAATATAGGCAAAACACTCTCAGAAATAAATCACAGCAGGATCCTCTATGATCCACCTCCCAGAATTCTGGAAATAAAAGCAAAAATAAACAAATGGGATCTAATTAAAATTAAAAGCTTCTGCACAACAAAGGAAACTATAAGCAAGGTGAAAAGACAGCCTTCTGAATGGGAGAAAATAATAGCAAATGAAGCAACTGACAAACAACTCATCTCAAAAATATACAAGCAACTTATGCAGCTCAACTCCAGAAAATAAACGACCCAATCAAAAAATGGGCCAAAGAACTAAATAGACATTTCTCCAAAGAAGACATATGGATGGCTAACAAACACATGAAAAGATGCTCAACATCACTCATTATTAGAGAAATGCAAATCAAAACCACAATGAGGTACCACTTCACACCAGTCAGAATGGCTGCGATCCAAAAAATCTGCAAGCAATAAATGCTATACACAATGGAGTATTACTCAGCCGTTAAAAGAATTCATTTGAATCAGTTCTGATGAGATGGATGAAACTGGAGCCAATTATACAGAGTGAAGTAAGCCAGAAAGAAAAACACCAATACAGTATACTAACACATATATATGGAATTTAGGAAGATGGCAATGACGACCCTGTATGCAAGTCAGGAAAAAGGACACAGATGTGTATAACGGACTTTTGGACTCAGAGGGAGAGGGAGAGGGTGGGATGATTTGGGAGAATGGGAATTCTAACATGTATACTATCATGTAAGAATTGAATCGCCAGTCCATGTCTGACAAAGATAAAAATCCTCAGAGAGTTATCTAAAAGACAGCACCATGGTACTAGAAGAAGGAACAGTAAAACACTGAACAAGAAGTCCAAAAGATCAACAGCACCTTCCCCTGCCCTCCCAGGTCTTTTCCTGAGATGCATCAGGGCCACATTTCATCTTAGATGAATGTGGGACAGGCAAACATAGCAGACTACTTACCAAATAAGAACCTTTGATATGGGAATGTCAACTGATATCAAAAAATAACCATCCTAGGGAATATCTGTAGCCTTCACCAGGAGGAGGCATGCAATCATGTCAGAATGTGTTTCTCCCCACTTCAATATTTTCCTATCTCCTCTGCTGATGTGCTCTATATAAACAAAGATTGAACATATTAAATAGATTTACAGGATGTTCAGAGAATAAACCAACAAACAAACCCTGATTAATTATCCATAGCATAAACCAGTGGTTCCCAAGCTTTAGCACACATCAGAATCACCAGAAGGGGTTGGTATAACAGACTCACCTGGAAGGGCTGTCAGAACATAGGACACAGGTGTGTCTAAAGGTTGCTGATGCTGCTCTACCCTGGGACCACACGTTGAGAACCAGTGACGTCGACTAACCCGAATCTGTCACTTTTCATCAAATGACTACTAAGCCGATGATTATGGGGAAATGTAGAGGTTATTTGATTTTTCTGAGTCATTTAGGTTTGACCCAAAAAACCTTCTGGTTGAGAATTTTGACATTCGTATATTAACCCTTTCCATTCAGGGTGTGATGTCAGGACCAGCGGCTTAATCTTTAGCTGAGAAATTGTTATGAATGCAAGTTCTCAGCACCAGCCCAGAACCACTGAATCAAAATCTGCATTTTAACAAGAAACTCTCGGTAGTTGGTGTGCACATTAAAGTCTGAAAAGCACTGTCCTGACCCAATTTTTGCCTTCATCAGAATAGGGATGTGTGTACAATTGTGGAGATTGTGTAGTTCTTCTCTGTCATCCCTGAATTCCAGGACAGACTTAGGAATTGAAGAGATTGCATTAATTCTAAAATTGACCCCAGAACATTCCAATGTAGTTTTTCTTTTTTATAAGTCAAATAGTTATTTGCAACTATGATTCATCAATAAGGAATCCTGACATCACTGTATTTTCTTGCCTCGTCTCAAAATTCACTGGGGTCTGGAACAAGAAAGGTAAAGTTAAAGGTCAAATCCTCTACATCACACATTATTTGGTGACAGTGATTCTATTGAAACAAGAGCTTGACAAAACTTGTTCAGTAAAACTCCAGATCATCACTATGGCTTTCTAGGCCAGTCCATCTCTGGAGCAACTACTCAACTATGCTGTGGTAGAGTGAAGGAGGTACCCAAATTTGCAAGTAGCATTGAGTTCTTTTTCTTAATTGGAAGATAATTGCTTTACAGTGTTGTGTTTGGTTCTGCCATACAACAACATGAATCAGCCACAAGTATACACATGTCCCCTCCATCATGAACCTCTGCCCCACCCCCGATCCCACCCCTCTAAGGTTGTCACAGAGCACCAGGTTGAGCTCTTTCTGTTGCACAGCAACTTCCCTCCAATTATCTAGTCTACATACAGTAATGCCTACATACATACAGTGTTACTCTCTCAATTGGTTCCATCCTCTCCTCCCCTCGCCATGTCCACAAGTCTGTTCTCTGTGTTTGTGTCTCTATTCCTTCCCTGCAAATAGGTTTATCAGTACCATTTTTTCTAGATTCCATGTATATGCATTAATATACAATATTTGTTTTTCTCTATCTGACTTTCTTCACTCTGTATAACAGGCTCTAGTTTCATCCATCTCAGTTCAACGGATTCAGATTCATTCCTTTTTATGGGTGAGTAATATTCTATTGTGTAACTTCTTTATCCCTTCATCTGTTGATGGACATGTCCTGGTGACTGTAAATAGTATAGCACTGAGTTCTAATACATGTTTCTTACAAAAGCAGGTATGGAGCAGGTTTGGCTGTGAACCATTATTTGCTGGCCTCTGTTTTAAATTCTTTGAGCTTCAGTTTCCTTGTTGGTAAAGTGGGCTTAGAAAAACCTATGTGGCAGGGTAAATGTGAAGACTAACCCAAATAATGCCTGCAAGAGACTGGCAGAGGAGTTTAATATTGTGATTTCTCTACTTCCTTTTCATTTTTCCTAAAATTCAGGTGCAGAAAAATTCTAATTAATTGACCATTTTAATTAGACAAGTTCCAGTTAATTCAGTTCCTACACAGGCACACACAGACTCTCTCTCCCTCCCTCTGTCTCTTTCTCGCAATCTCTTGAAGCCAGCATATCCCTCCAAACAGTGGTTTTGAGGTGCATCTGATCAAAGAGAGGAACAGAGATATGGAAAATTTGTTGAATTTTTGACTTGCCTTATTTCCGATTTCTGTATCTTTTCAGTTTCCTTCAGAACTAGGAGGACTTTCAACACCATCACGTGACAATCAAGCTAATAAAAATGCAGCAGGGGCTCCGTGAGGGTAAATGTTTACCTATAGTCAAGCAACTGTCAGAGGACTGAAGCAGGACGAGGAAGCTGGTGAAAATATAGAGACTGAAGATGGAAGGGGAAAGGACAGGTTAGGAGGAGGGCAGAGAGAAGCTTTTATGAATGAAGCCTCCTCTGAGGTTGGGGGCACAGAGGCCAGTTGGACATTTTCCCCTGAGACTGGGTACGTGGACAGTTTATTGATTATCCCAAAGTTAGTAAACTCCACCAGCATGGGACTTCCCTGGCTGTCTAGTGTTTAAGACTTTGCCTTCCAATTGCAAGGGATGCAGGTTTGATCCCTGGTCAGGGAGCTGAGATCCCACATGCCTCAGGGTCAAAAATTAAAACATAAAACAATAGTGTAAAAAATTCAATAAAGATTTTTTAAAATTTTAACAAATTAAAAACAAGTCAGTAACGAAAACGCGCCAGCAGAGTAGGATCCCCTTTCACGTTATGACCAGGCAAGCTCCTATGGAAGGGGGCCCTGTTCACTGAGCTTTCCCAGATATTATATACTCTAGACTTTGTCCTGTGGTTTCCTTGTGCCCCGAACCCCCCTAGGGTGGCTCAGCTCCTTCCAATCTACCTTGTGTGAATCCAGTCATGTTTCCTGAACACTCTACACTCTTGCATCCACGCTGAGCCCACCAGAAACCATCTTAGAAGAAATAGTCTAGTTTTGTGGCAAACTTTTACTGCACATTTGAGCCACCACCTTTATTCTTTTCTTTTTGGAACGGAGATTTAACTTTGCTTCTTTTCAAGGTCATAAAGAAACTAAACCAAAGCCCTATATCCCTTTCCTTTTCATATACCCTGAACAGTTCTAGAGAAATTTTCTGGAGAAAATAGAGCTTAATTTCTTGGAGGTGTTTTGTTGACAAGAAAATGGAAAGCATGTGTCCTAGCCTCGCTTATTGTACTTCCAAGTAATGAAAGTATTTAAGAAGGTACAATTATGATCTTGGCAAGCACCTGGGGCTCTTGGAACTGTTTTTTCACACTGAATAAACACTGCAGATAATCTGTTTATGTTACACTGCTCTGAAAAGCTATCTACAACAAAAGGCCACAACCATCCTTTAGTTTCCTTTTCTTGAAAGGAAAAAAATACATATATCGCACCAATAATTTGCTGAAAATGATTTAATTGTCTCCATTTTCACTCTAGCCAGACAAACAGGTTTTATTAAAGGAGTTTATGGGTTTATTTTTGTCCTGCCACTTCTAACTGAACTGTGTAATCCATTTTTTTCTAGTTTTCTGAAATTTTTCTGTGGCCCAGAGTCACTTTCCTGGCCTAAAAAATTAACTCTAACCCTCTTTTGAATAATGTACCCCAAATCCATTTCATCCTCTCAATCTGACTGGCATTGATGAAATGATACCTTTAGTTTCATGAAAACCTGGTATAGCACCAGAAAAGAGCACACCATATATTTCTCTTTAGGCCAGATGATAAGAAGAAATGGTAAGGAGTTACTGAGTTGGAAACACTAGCCAGAAAAATGCATGTCTGCTGCTTGACCTTTAAATTGTACAGATGCTATGGAAAATTATTCCTCTACTGTAGTGGAATGCATCAGAAAGCCTAAAAAGTTGACACAGGAAGAAAAAAATAAAAAGGATGTTCACATATTTTGCAGCATTGTGAGATTCAGTGAGCAAGCTGCACAAATTGAGGGGATTTCATTCTCACACAGAGATTAGAAGGTCAGTTCAGTTCAGTAGCTCAGTAGTGTCTGACTCTTGTGATCCCACGGACTACAGCATCCCAGGCTTCCCTGTCCATGACTCCCAGAGCTTGCTTGCTCAAACTGTTGTCCATCAAGTTGGTGATGCCATCCAACCATCTCTATCGACCCCTTCTCCTCCTGCCTTCAATCTTTCCCAGCATCAGGGTCTTTTCCAAAGAGTCAGTTCTTTGCATCAGGTGGCCAAAGTATTAGAGCTTCAGCTTCAGCATCAGTCTTTCCAATGAATATTCAGGACTGATTTCCTTTAGGATTGACTAGTTTGATCTCCTTGCAGTCTAAGGGACTCCCAAGAGCCTTCTCCAACACCACAGTTCAAAAGCATCAATTCTTCAGTGCTCAGCTTTCCTTATACTCCACCTCTCACATCCATACACAACTACTGGGAAAATCATAACTTTCACTAGATCAACCTTTGTCGGCAAAGTAATGTCTCTGCTTTTGAACATGCTGTCTAGGTTGGTCACAGCATCTCTTCCAAGGAGCAAACGTCTTCTAATATCATGGCTGCAGTCACCATCTGCAGTGATTTTGGAGCCCAAGAAAATAAAGTCTGTCACAGTTTCCATTGTTTCCTCATCTATTTGTCATGAAGTGATGGGACTGGATACCATGGTCAACAGTGCAGCAATTTAAAGCAATTATTTTATATCTAACTCCATAAACATAAAAGTTGACCTCTTCCTGCCCCTGTGTTGTGGCAGTTGGGGGTGGTCTTACCCTTTTCTGGGTTAGAGTGGGTCCTTTTCTATAATTCCCCATCTATATACTACTGGGAGGTGAGACAGGACAAGTTCAATGGGGCACAGCTTCCAGTTCATGTGAATTTGGTATCATCTCTAAGTTAATTTCACTGGGGTCCTAGAAATAGATTGGTGCCCTGCTGTTTCTCCTCCTTGCTTGCTTTTAAGGTAGAGGAGGCACCAAGAGTGTCCATGAAAGAAAGAAATTTTGTTTCCAAAGTCACCACAGGTTCATTCTCTGGCCTGCCTTTATCCCAAATGCCTTGAGGAATAAGCGCTCTACTTTTCTCTCACTTAATATTGTATGCATGCATGCTAAGTCACTTTCGTCCTGTCTCTTTGTGACTCTATGGACTATAGCCCACTAGGCTCCTCTGTCCATGGGATTTGCCAGGCAAGAATACTGGAGTGGGTTGCCAGGCCCTCCTCCAGGGAATCTCTGAGCCCAGGATCGAACCTGTGTCTCTTATATCTCCTGCTTTGGCAGGCAGGTTCTTTACTGTTAGCGTTACCTGGGAAGCCTACCACATAGATATTACTGGCCCCTAGATGAGAAACCACTAGTACCTGACACTCTGCCTCTATTGCCCTCAGGAAACATATGACGGGAACCATGGTGCCACAGGTTATGTTACTGGAGTCATCTATTAATAGAAGTGAAAGAAAGGGAGGAAGAAAAGGCGGCAGAAGAGTAGGTGGACGGGGAGCATCTCTCTCCACAGATAAACCTGGAATACACCTTCAGACACAGAAGTGCATGCAGAACACCAGCTGAGAGAGGAGAAGAGTACCCGACTAGCAGAAAAGAATCTATAGACCTACGAAAAACTCGGCAAGATGAAGAAACTAGGGGGGAAAACAGGATTATTAGTAGAACTGGACCTGCCCTTGGCAGGTGGGGGAACTGACACAGGGGTCAAATCCCCTTATCGGGGCAATTGTTTAAGTCAGAGGAGAAATATTTAAGGCTGAGAGTGAAACAGCTAATCTGTGGCAGCCTAAATGGAATGAGAATCAGAGAGTCTTGCTGCAGCCATATAACCCCCAGACAGTGCAGTGGCTGGGAGCTGGAGTTCAAGGATTGTGGAGCAATCCCTGGGCGAGAGTTGTTGTTGACTGCAGAGAGACGAATCGAGGGGATGTGAGGGAGGAGATTGTGGTGGGAAATGCCTGTGGAGGAAAGCCAAGCAGCCATGGAAGCAAGGCGATAGTGCTGAGTCATGTGTAAGGGGGTGCAGCCATCACCATAGCCTCTCTCTCCCCACATGCCAGCATTGGCAGCTGAAAAATAGAGAGGCTGGCCCATAAAAAAGCCAGACACACTGAACTACAGAGTAGGTCCCCACCCAGGGTGCTCGTTTAAGTGACTGATGCGCTGAACTATAGAGTAGGATCCCGACTGGGGGGCCACTCTATGTGCCTGATGTGCAGAACAACAGAGAAGGACCCCAGGCAAGGAAGCCCTCAATGTGCCTGAACAGGTGGAGCTACGGAGAAAGACTGGCTAAAGAGGTCTTCTAATTGCCAGCTACAAGAGGCTTGAAAAAAGACTCTGATAGGGCCATAACTCCTGCAGCGGAAGCAGTCCATGTCCCTGGACACTTAATACTGCCAGGGTCCCTGCAAGCCAGGCAGCTATACCACCTTCATGCTCAACTCTCACTAGGGCAGAGCTGACACAGGCAAAAAAAGTCTTGCACCTATGTGCATAGAGGTACTTTGCTGCTGCTGCTGCAAAGTTGCTTCAGTTGTGTCCAACTCTGTGCGACCCATAGGCGGTAGCCCACCAGGCTCCCCATCCCTGGGATTCTCCAGTCAAGAACACAGGAGTGGGTTGCCATTTCCTTCTCCGATGCATGAAAGTGAAAAGTGAAAGTGAAGTCGCTCAGTCATGTCCGACTCTTAGCGACCCCATCGACTGCAGCCTACCAGGCTCCTCCGCCCATGGGATTTTCCAG
Source organism: Ovis aries (assembly GCF_016772045.2). Taxonomy (NCBI): domain Eukaryota; kingdom Metazoa; phylum Chordata; class Mammalia; order Artiodactyla; family Bovidae; genus Ovis; species Ovis aries. The sequence continues at coordinate 64,878,173 of NC_056056.1, forward strand.
GCATGAGTACTGGAGTGGGGTGCCATTGCCTTCTCCGAGGGGCACTTTGGTAATGCCCTATTCTGTGCAACCCTGTAGTCTGTGGCCTGCCAGGCTTGTCTGTCAGGGAGGGGGCTTCTCCAGCCAAGAGTACTAGAGCATTTTGGTCTATACTGGTTGCCACACCCTTCTCAGTTCAGTTCAGTCGCTCACTTGTGTCCATCTCTTTGTGACCCCATGAATCGCAGCACGCCAGGCCTCCCTGTCCATCACCAACTCCCGGAGTTCACTCACACTCATGGCCATCGAGTCAGTGATGCCATCCAGCCATCTCATCCTCTGTCATCCCCTTCTCCTCTTGCCCCCAATCCCTCCCAGCATCAAAGACTTTTCCAATGAGTCAACTCTTTGCATGAGGTGGCCAAAGTACTGGAGTTTCAGCTTTAGCATCATTCCTTCCAAAGAAATCCCAGGGCTCATCTCCTTCAGAATGGACTGGTTGGATCTCCTTGCAGTTCAAGGGACTCTCAAGAGTCTTCTCCAACACCATACCCTTCTAGAGTACTATATTTCCTGCTGCCCTAGCTGCCAACTCTCCGGAGTACCTGGTGCTGCCAGAACGCCTGCAACCCAAGCAGCTGCACCACCTCCACTCCTGACCCTCACAGGGGCAAACCCAAGTCCTCCAGGGCAGCCTCAGGAGCAAACCCCAGTGGATGACCCACATGCAGAGGTGGAAATAAGACCACAATTGAAACCCAGGGGCAGTGTGACTAAGGAAGAAGAATCAAAACCCTCCCACCAGCTATACAAGTTGCAGATTAAATCCGCACAATCAGCTAGGCAGACTCTGTGTCTATGAAATATATAAAAGGTCATTGGGAGCTCCCACAAAAGAAAACACACTAGTTCTGATAGCTGTGGATATTGGAGGCAAGAACAGAAAGGAGTAGGACCAGATTAGAATCTGAGCTGCCCCCACAGCAGGTCCAGAGATCAGCAAAGTGTTAGAGGACATCTTAGGGAGGTGAAGTGGACTGTGACTCCCAGCAAGGGAAAGGACTCTGACAGCAGTGACTCATGAAAAACATTTATTATTCTTATGTTTTGACTTGTTCTGCAGATTATTTTGAATTTTTCCCCACTCTGTTGTAGCTGTCGATTTCATTGGCACTGTGAAATCTAATTCAGCTTTTGAGCTTTTCTTTTTCTTTTCTTTTTTTTTCTCAGTCACATTTTTTTATTGTTGTTATAAACTTCCGTTGGGCTTTTGCAATTCTGGGGAGCATTTTTTTCTTTTCTCTTTTTTTAATTTTTTAAAAACTATTATTATTTTTTTCTACATTTATTCCTTGGTTTGCTTTTCTTACTGTTCTTTTCCCCTTATAGTTAATATTTAATATGAATAAATCTTCTTTATCTGCCTTTAAAACTTTGCATATCTATTCTTTCTTTTCTTTCATTCCTTTAGTCTCAAAATATTTGTTAGTTTTATTTTCATTGTTTTATTCCCCAGTTGGCACCTTGCTTTAGTTTTGTTTTCCAGTTTGTGCTTTAGTCAGTTTTCTTCTGGTAGACGTAAGTTTTGGTTCCCTTTGTTTGCTGGGTCTATCTATTATACATTATTTTTGTTGGACTGTTTTGATTTTGCTTGTGGGTGTATATGTATGTATGTGTGTATATTCAGTCACACTTTTTGTTGTTGCTATAAACCTTTGCCTCTACATTGGGCCTTTGCAGTTCTGTGGAGTTTTCCTTTTTTTTTCCTTTTCCCTTTCTTCTTCTTTTTCTCCCCCTCTTTTTCATAATTTTAATTTAAAAAATTTTAAACCTATTATGTTTTTCTATATTTATTGCTTTGTTTGCCTTTCCTACTGCTCCTTCCCTTGCAGTTAATCTTTAATGTGCATGAATCTGCCTCATCTATCTCTGTTTAACTTTGCATACCTATTCTTTCTTTTCTTTCTTTCCTTTCCTCTCAACATATGTGTTAGTTTTGTTTTCATTGCTTTATTCCCCACTTGGGACCTTGCTTTAGTTTTGTTTTCCAGTTTGTGCTTTTGTTACTTTTGTTCTTAACTGGTAAATATAATTTTTGATTTCCTTTGTTCGCCAGGTCAGTCTATGGTCCTTTATTTTTGTTGGACTGTTTTGACTTTGCTCATGAGTGTATATGTGTATGTGTATATTCCATTATTTTAATTACTGTTTGCCTGATTTTGTAACTGCCATTTGTCTGGGGTTCATCTCTGGTTTCTTGTTTTTGCATATTTGTTTTAATCTCACTTAATGCCATAACAAACCACTTGTAGAATCTTTGTTCCTGACCAGAGATCAAGCCCTGAGCCTTTGGAGTGGGAGCACTGACCCCAAGACCCTAGACTACCAGAGAACTAACCCTAGGGGAGTGTCAAATAGTGAGAACTCACACAAAGGAAACCACTGGAATACAAGACCTGGCATCACCCAACCACCAATAGCACCCTATGCAGGATGCCTCATCTAAACAACAAACAAAACAAAAATACAAACCCAATCATCATCAGACAGGATTACCACCTCACTCTGTTGCCAGTCAGAGGAAAAACAAAAAGACAAAAACTCAGCACAAACCTCACCCTATAGGAAGCTTACACAAACCACTGGACCAAACTTAGGAGGGCAGAACCCAAAAGGTAGAAAGAATTCAACCCTGAAGCCTGGGAAAAAGAGACCTGAAACACAAAAGTTAAAAAAAAAAAATGACAAGGGGGAGAAATACTGCACAAATGAAGGAAAAATCTAGAAACACAGAGTCCAAATGAATGAAGAGGAAATAAGCAAATTACCAGAAAAAGGATTTAGAATAATGATAGCAAAGATGATCAAAAACTTTGAAAGCAAGATGGAGAAAATGCAAGAATCAATTAACAACGACCTAGAAGAATTAAAGAATAAATATACAAACAACACAATTACTGAAATTAAAAATACTCTACAAGGAATCAATAGCAGAATATCTGAAGCAGAAGAATGAAGCAGTGAGCTGGAAGATGAAATGGTAGAAATAACTTCTAAAGAGCAGAATAAGGTAAAAAGCATGCAAAGAACTGAGGATAGTCTCAGAGACATCTGGGGCAATATCAAACAACCAACATTCGAATTATAGGAGTCCCAGAAGAAGAAGAGAAAAAGAAAGGGTATGAGAAAATTTTTGAAGAGGTTATAGTTGAAAATTTCCCCAACATGGAAAAGAAAATAGTCAATAAATTCCAAGTGACACAAAGAGTCCCATACAGGATAAACCCAAGGAGAAACACGCCAAGACACATACTAATCAAACTAACAAAGACTAAACACAAAGAAAAAATATTAAAAGCAGCAATGGAGAAGCAACAAGTAACATACAAGGGAAACCCCATATGCCTAACAGCTGAGTTTTCAGCAGAAACTCTTCAGGCCAGAAAGGAATGGCAGTATACATTTAAAGTACTGACAGGGAAAAATCTACAACCAAAATTACTGTATCCAGCAAGGATCTCATTCAAAATTGATGGAGAAATCAAAAGATTTTCAGACAGGCAAAAGTTCAGAGAATTCAGGACCACCAGACCAGCTTTATAACAAATGTTAGATGGACTTATATAGTCAAGAAATACAAGAGAAGAAAAAAAGATCTACAAAATCAACCCCAAACAATTAAGAAAATGGCAATAGGAACATATATATCAATAATTAAATGTAAATGGATTAAATGCTCCAACCAAAAGACACAGACTGGCTGAATGGATACAAAAACAAGACCCATAAATATGCTGTCTACAAGAAACCCACTTCAGACTTAAGGATACATATAGACTGAAAGTGAGAGGATGGAAAAATATATTCCATGCAAATGGGAAGCAAAACAAAGCTGGAGTAGCAATCCTCATATCAGACAAAATAGACCTTATAATAAAGAAGATTGTAAGAGATAAGGAAGGACACTACATAATGATCAAAGGATCAATCTGAGAGGAAGACATAACAATTGTAAATATCTATGCACCCAACGTAGGAGCACCTCAATACATAAGGCAAACAATAGCAGACATAAAAGGAGAAATTGACAGTAATACAATAATAGTAGTAGACTTTAACACCCCACTCACACCAATTGACAGAGCATCAAAACAGAATATTAATAAGGAAACACAAGTCTTAAATGATACATTAGAAGAGATGGATCTCATTGATGTCTTCAGGACATTCCATCCAAATGCAGAAGAATACACCTTCTTCTCAAGTGCACATGGAACATTCTCCAGGATAGACCACACCTTGGGTCTCGAATCAAACCTCAGCATATTTTAAAAAATTAAAATCATATCAAGCATCTTCTGCAACCACAATGCTATGAGACTAGATATCAGTTACAAGAAAAAAAACTAAGAAACACAAACACATGGAGAGTAAACAATATGTTTCTAAATAACCAATAGGTTACTGAATAAATCAGAAGGGAAAAAAAAAATTTTCTAGAAACAAATGACAATGAAAAAACAACAACTCAAAAGCTATGGGATGCAGCAAAAGCAGCCCTATGAGGGAAGTTTATAGCAACACAATCCTACCTCAAGAAACAATAAAAACATCAAATAGACAACCTAACTTTACATGTAAAAAACTGGAAAAAGAAGAACAAAAAAAAATTAGTAGACGAAAATAAATCATAAAGATCTGAGCAGAAATAATTGAAAAAGAAATGAAAGAAACAATAGTAAAGATTAATAAAACTAAAATGTGGTTCTTTGAGAAGATAAACAGAATTGACAAACCTTTAGACAGACTCATCAAGAAAGAGAAAGAGTAGAATCAAATCAACAAAATTAGAAATGAAAAAGGAGAGGTTACCACAGACAATGTAGAAATACAAAGGATTATAAGAGAATATTATGAACAACTATATGGCAATAAAATGGATAATCTGGAAGAAATGGATAGGTTCTGAGAAAAGTTCAATTTTCCAAGACTGAAATAGGAAGAAATAGAAATTATGAACAGCCCAATTACAAGCACTGAAGTCGAAGCTGTGATTAAAAAAAAAAACTCCCAAGAAACAAAAGCCCAGAACCAGATGGCTTCACAGGAGAATTCTATCAAACATGTAGGGAAAAGCTCATGCCTATTATTCTAAAACTCTTTCCAAAAATTGCAGAGGAAGGAACACTTTCAAACTCATCCATGATCACCCTGATATCAAAACTAGACAAAGACAACACACACACAAAATACTATAGGCCAATATCACTGATGAACACAGATGCAAAAACCCTCAACAAAATTTTTATCAAACAGAATTCATCAACACATTAAAAAACTCATGCACCATTATCAAGTTGGGTTTATTCCAGGAATTCAAGGATTCTTCAATATATACAAATCAATGTGATACACCACATTAACAAATTGAAAGATAAAACAATATATCATCATCTCAATAGATGCAGAAAAAGCCTTTGACAAAATTAAGCACCCATTTATGATTAAAACTCTTCAAAAAATGGGCATAGATGGAACCTACCTCAACATAGTAAAGGCCATGTATGATAAGCCAATAGCAAACATTATTCTCAATGTTGAAAAACTGAAAGCATTCCCCCTAAGATCACGAATAAGACATGGGTGTCCACTTTCACCATTATTATTTAACATAGCTCTGGAAGTCATACCTGTAGCAATCAGAGAAGAAAAAGAAATAAAAGAATCCAGATCAGAAAAGAAGAAGTAAAGCTCTCACAGTTTGCAGATGACATGATACTGTACATAGAAAACCCTAAAGATAGTATCAGAAAATTACAAGAGCTAATCAGGGAATTTAGCAAAGTTGCAGGGTATAAATGCAATACACAGAAATCACTTGCATTTCTATATACTAACAAACAATGAAAAAACAGAAAGAGAAATTAAGGACTCAATCCCATTCACCACTGCAGCTAAAAGAATTAAATATCTAGGAATAAACTTACCTAAGGAGACAAAAGTACTGTACACAGAAAATTACAAGACACTGATGAAAGAAATCAAAGATGACATAAACAATGGAGAGATATTCCATGTTCCTGGGTAGGAAGAATCGAAGTTGTGAAAATGACCAAATGCAATCTACAGATTCAATGCAATCCCTATCAAATTATGAATGGCATATTTCACAGAACTAGAACAAAAAAATTTCACAATTCATATGAAAACACAAAATACCCTGAATAGCCAAAGCCATCTGGAGAAAGAAGAATGGAGCTGGAGGAATCAATCTTCTTGACTTCAGATTATACTACAAAGCTACAGTCATCAAGACAGTACGGCACTGGCACAAAAAACAGAAATATAGACCAATGGAACAAGATGGAAAGCCCAGAAATAAACCCATGCACCTATGGGTACCTTATTTTTGACAAAGGAGACAAGAATATTCAATGGGACAAAGACAGCCTCTTCAATAAATGGTGCTGGGAAACTGGACAGCTACATGTAAAGGAATGAAATTAGAACACTTCCTAACACCATACACAAAGATAAATTCAAAATGGATTAAAGACCTAACTGTAAGATCAGAAACTATAAAACTCTTAGAGGAAAACATAGGCAGAACACTGGATGATGTAAATCAAAGCCACATCCTCTATGACCCACCTTCTAGAGTAATGGAAATAAAAACAAAAGTAAACAAGTAGGACCTGATTAAACTTAAAAGCTTTTGCACAGCTAAGTAAACTATAAGCAAAGTGAACAGACAACCTCAGAATGAGAGAAAATAATAGCAAATGAAACTGACAAAGGATTAATTTCCAAAATATACAAGCAGCTCATACAACTCAATGCTAGAAAAACAAACAGCTTAATCAAAAAGTGAGAAAAAGACCTAAACAGATATTTCTCTGAAGAAGACATACAGATGGCTAACAAACACATGAAAAGGTGCTCAACATCTCTCATTATTAGAGAAATGCAAATCAAAACCACAATGAATTATCACCTCACATCAGTCAGAATGACCCTCATCAAAAAGTCTACAAACAACAAATGTTGGAGAGAGTGTGGAGAAAAGGGAATGCTCTTGTACTGTTGGTGGGACTGTAAATTGATACCACTACTATGGAAGATCATATGGAGATTCCTTAAAAACTGGGAATAAAACCACCATATGACCCAGCAATCTCACTTCTAGGCTATCTATACCCTGAGGAAACCAGGGCTGAAAAAGACCCTTGTAGCCCATTGTTCATTGCAGCACTGTTTACAATAGGTAGAACATGGGAGCAACCTGGATGTCCATTGACAAATGAATGGATAAAGGAGTTGTGGTGCATATACAGAATGGAATATTATTCAGCCATAAAGAGGAATGCATTTAAGTCAGTTCTGATGAGGCGGATGAACCTAGAACCTATTATACAGAGTGCAGTGAATTAGAAAGAGATAAATATCGTGTTCTAATGCACATATATGGAATCTAGAAAAACGGTATTGAAGAAGTTATTTACAGGGCACCAGTGGAGAAACAGACATAGAGAATACAGTTATGGACATGGGGAGAGGGGAGGAGAGGGTGAGAGGTGTGGATAGAGTAACATGGAAACTTACGTTACCATATGTAAAATAGATAGCCAACAGGAATTTGCTGTATGGCTCAGGAAACTCAACCAGGGGCTTGTATCAACCTAGAGGGGTGGGATGAGGACGGAGATTGGAGGGAGGTTCCAAAGGGAGGGGATATATCTATACCTATGGCTGATTCATGTTGAGGTTTGACCAAAAACAACAAAATTCTGTAAAGCAATTATCCTTCAATAAAAAAAAAAATACATTAAAAAAAAAAAGCGAAAGAAGGAATTCTTTGTGATCTAGTCCATCCTTTTCAGTTTGCAAGTGTCGGGACTGGGGTCACGAGAGCTGAGGTCAGACCATGTGCTGATTCCACGTGATGTCCTTCTGCCCCACCCAACTGCCTCCTTCACTCAAGGGTGAGTATCCTGATGCTGAAAACCATTTAGCTCATGGGGGTCCCTAAGCCCATAACCACTAGGGGCAAAACCAACCTGGCACTTCTAGTAATTCATCCCAGCTGAGCAGCCCGGTTTCCTCTAGCCTCATCCCAGGAAGTCTCTTTCTAGTGATGTTTTGAATTAAGAAGTTACAATAACATTCTCACAGTCCCTATTGCCTCTGTGGGCTGGCCTCACAGAAGGCAAAAGGAATTCACAGCAGCCCCTTGAACAGCCTGGGGCCTGTTTCTCCAGTAGTTAGTTACAAAGACAGAAACACATTGTCAGAAATGACCGTCTGGTTCTACGCGTCAGCCCAGTATCTACTGCATCCAAGGCCGTTATCCGCACAGAAAGAGGTGGGAGGCAGTCTGTGTCTGTCTCCTGTACCCTCAGGAGTTGGAGGCTGGGACAATCTGGTGTTCCCGCCCTTCATAGCTGAAAGAACAAATGCAGTCAAGGGTGCTGGTAGAGAAATCACTGTGAGGAAGGGGAGTCTTTGCAATGTCAAGACTGGTGATGCTTTCCCATACATAACTGGCCCCTTAGAGAGTGCCTAGTACACTTCCGTGTATCGAATAATGAATGTGTGATGAGTTAGTGATTCTACTGTGAGTTTCTTCTCAGGACATTGGTGGGTATGGAGAGAAGAATTTATTAGCCCATCTTACAGACGAGAAGTGAGGGAGAGGAAGTGGATCTCCCAAGACCACCACATTAATCAACTCAACATTTTATATGAAATAAAAATGAGGTCACTTAACTATTCTCTTACAAACCACAGTGCTTCAGTTAGCAACACTCTAAGATTTCCCCACACTTGATAATGTGACACATGGAGTTGGGTGAAAAAAAAGCATTTCCTTTTTTTTTTTTTTAGAACCAGTACCAATCTCTTATTATTTCCCACTTGACTATATGCTTAGGGACAAATATTACAGTTTTGTAAAGAAGGCCATAACAGAACAGTTGCGTATTTGCTTTAGTTTCATATGATGATATAATGTCATATAGAAGGAGTCTCTGATTCCTCATCTGGGCGTGAAAAAACCTGATGATATAAGAACTATTTTTGGAAAACATTTGCTTAAACCGTATTTGCCAGTTTTCACTTGGCATAGGGACTTTTGGAGCAAAGATTCTAGATTACATTGCAAATTGTATTTATTTTCTTCCATTAAGACTAATTGAGGGAAGGAGACACTCAGTGATGGGGAAGGAAAGTATTTTAGACCACAGGGAATTGTGTTCTGAACATTGCTCTGCTCCTCACTTTTCCAGCTCCTTGCACTGCTTGGAGGAGAGTCTAAAACTCAGATTGTTTTTTGCTTTAAAGACAATTTTCAAACATATAGACACACACATTGGGGCTTCCCTGGTAACTCAGATGGTAAAGAATCCACCTGCAATGCAGGAGACCCAGGTTCAATCCCTGGGTTGAGAAGATTCCCTGGAAAAGGGAAAGGTTATCCACTCCAGTACTCTTGACTGGAGAATCCCAAGGACAGAGGAGCCTGGTAGGCTATGGTCCATGGTGTTGCAAAGAGTTGGACATGACTGAGTGACTAAGTACGCGCACGCGCATGCACACACACACACACACACACAAACATTAAGGGAAAAAAAGCACAACTTTGCTTCCTTTGTATCGGCATAACTGAAAAATACAATGATGCTTAAAAATTCCCCAAATTTCTCTCTTTACTCTGCCTGCACCCACAAACTGGAAAGAGAATTGAGGCAAACACCACACACAAAAGCATGTGTATCCACAGTGACACGCTAGGGGAGGAGTTACTTGTTTTTTAAGGAATAGGCTTTGTTTTCTAGACAGCAGTTTTTCTGACTCACAAACATAGATGTCATGTTATTAAGTGCAAGGGAAGAAAAAAGTACCAAAGCTGGGCAAGATCCCAGTCACTCTATGCAAAATGGAGGGAAGGAAAGTCAGAGCAAGGGGGGACCCCACTCTTTAATGGGGAAGAAAAACAGCATGAAAAGAGAGACTTAGAAAGGCATGTCAGAGGAGCCACTATCATCCTGCCTCCTCTGCCTCACTGGCACCTCCGTCATCAGCTCACCGTCTCTCTCCATGGGCTCAGCCACTTGCACTTTAGACCCTCCCAGAAGTCCCAGGGCCCTTCTCATGTACAGGTAGCACAGAGAGTGTGGCAACTTCAAAACATTGAAAGAAAAATGAATCTCCTTCCCCACCACCATCATTTCCCAAAATGGCAACTGGTGTTGCCTGATGTGAAGGCTCGGAAACTCAATTATACCACATTTCATTCAAGTGTTAGAAATTGGAATAATAGTGCTGGACAGTGAGGCTCCTACAAGTAACGACACTGCCATTTTATTTTGTGCTGGTCTAGTGTTTTCATAAATTCAGGTTTGGAGTGGAGCCCAGTGTTATTTTCTTTCAAGGTCTTTGCTTCCATGTCCTTTTTCTTGTTTCTTGCTTCTCACTCCGTCTCTTTGCCATGTGGCTGGGGCCATCTTGCCCTGTAGGCCTCGGCCATGGCTGGCCTGTGAACACTTTCTACACCCCTTGAGCCAAACGTTTTATATATTTGGCCCCAAACAACATTTTGGGTGGTGTGATGAGAAGCCATTGAAAAGCATATGGTGGCCCCTAGCTCATATACTGTAAAGGATTTTGTATGTTATGGCCATTGTTATTAATAGTTGCCATTCCCTGAGGGTGACATGCACCACAATGGGTTTTAATTAGAATGGCTCTGCTTTGCAGAATGTTTTCCTACGAAAGGCCTCCCTATCATACTTTATTAACTGTTAAGAAGATAGCTTGCTTACTGACCCAGACCTAGTCATGCAAGGGTACACTATTAGATGTGATATCCTTCTCAGCTTGCTGTGAAAAGGGCACTCAATTCTCATTTACTTACTCAGCTTTTCAGCAGGTGGTAACTGCATCTCTGATGACTCAGGTAAAAAATGATGTGGTAAGCCTGCATGAAAACATGGGTAGGAAGGATGGACTTAGTTTTATTGACACTAACCAACCATTCCTCAGTTATGGGCAGGATGACTCCTGCGCTTCCCAGGGGGCACTGGTGGTAAAGAACCTGCCTGCCAAGGCAGGAGACATAAGAGATACAGGTTTGATCCCTGGATCGGGAAGATCCCTAGAGGAGGGTATGGCAACCCACTTCAGTATACTTGCCTGGAGAACCCCATGGACAGAGGAATCTAGCAGGCTACAGTCCATGGGATCACAAAGAGTCAGATATAATGGAAGCGACTTAGCATGCAAGCATGCATGCGCCTCCTGTTAGATTAGGTATCTCATTTGCTCCTACCATCTTAATGAAGGATGGGGAAGACTGGCATCCTGCAACCCATGGGGTTTCAAAGAGTCAGACAAAACGGACCGACTGAACAACAACAACCCTCCATCTGAAGGCCTTTCAAGGATGTCTTCTCTCTCTCTCTCTCACTTTCACTCTCCTTCTCTTTCTTTGCTCAGTGCTTATCTACCAAACCTTGTCTTCATGTTCCTGGCAGAGTGTTAGATGCCAGTGCAGAATTCAGCCAACTTTGATCTCTAATCTATGATCATTTATCCTATAAGCCCTGAAATATTGACCTATACTGTATATCAGGGTTGAGAAATAGGATGATGATCCCAATCTCTTTCTTGTAGCTCACTTCCCACCTTTTTATTTCTGGCTTGCCTGGTCCTTTCAGACACAGATATTTGGATACTACCTTCAAATTCACTGTACCATCAGTCAACTTACAATAAACTACCAAGAACAGAGCCTTTCAGCCAACTGGAGTTGGTCATAAAGTGTGAGCAATAAATAAATGTTGATGACTCTGGTTGTTGCCCATTCTGCCAGTGAAGTCAATGGACAAAAACACAGAAAAGAAAGTGATCAAGTTTCAGAAAATTGAGAGAGATTGATTTGGGGAGATTTCTCAGGATAACAGCTGATCTGGGGTAGGAGGTGGGAGGTATAAAATTGGCATGGGAATTCAGGACCAGAGTCACGATGTACAGAGAATCATGTTGTGTTTGGGGAAATTTTAATTATTTTTATAGATACAGAATGAAATACAATTGGAGAAGTAGAAGGAGATGAGCTCTGAAAGGTGGTTTGGACTCAGTTCATTCATCCCCATTTGCCTGGGACAGTTAGTTGTACTCCTGTGGTCCTGGTATACTTTTCACTCTCAAGGATATCGTATTTTAGGTGACAAATTATATGGTCATTCTACTTATACATCATGATTCTAAGACTGGCTTTTATATTATAGGTGATGGGGATAAAACAGAAAGAAGACAAGATTAGATTTAGATTGTAGAAATAATCCTTTCACAACCAAGTTTTGTTGTGACTGCTAGGTACCTCTAATGTTCTTCCTACCATTCTTTAGAAATCAGAATCCTCATGCTTATTGGGTCCAATATTAAAAGATTAGTGACCTAGCTTCCTTCACAGGTCAGTATAGCCATTGTATAAATTTTGGCCGCGGAGATGGAAATGAGAGTGTTACATGGAATATTTGAAAAATCTCTTTAAGGAGTGAGGGGGTACACTTTGTTGCATCACAGGTAGATATAGGCTCATCATATTGGTAATGAAAAGTCACAACCTAGGGGCAATCTAGGTCCTTCATGACTTGGTAGAGTTACCCTAGGAGCCCTAGATTGCCTCCTTTTAGAGTTCTTTGAAGTGAAGTGAAGTCTCTCAGTCGTGTCCAACTCTTTGCAACCCCATGGGCTGTAGCCTACCAGGCTCCTCTGTCCATGGGGTTTTCCAGGCAATAGTCCTGGAGTGGATTGCCATTTCCTTCTCCAGGGGATCTTCCCAACCCAGGGATCGAACTCAGGTCTCCTGCATTGTAAACAGACGCTTTACCATCTGAGCCACCTGGGAGATAAATACATTTCTGTTTTATTTAGGCAATGGTTTTTGATTTTTCTATAATAGGCTGCTGAACAGATTAGCAACCTGTAGGTCAATCCTTCAACATGAGTCAGTTAAGCATTATTTCATAGGGGAGATATAAGAAGCAACCATTTTGGTCCAGATTGTGACATCATCCTCTAAGCCAGCTTTATCAAGATGTCCCATATTTTGAAAGTTATTGGACCCTCATAAATGATCATTTTCCATTTGTCTCTCTGGGTCACATCCCTTTGATTAGAAGCTTTTAGTCAGAAAGCTTTGCTTAGAAACTTAGCTCTTGGATTTGGTTTTGTGAATTTTAGTAATTCAATGCAAAAAAAAATCTATTGTATTTTAAAGTACTTTCCGGTGACTGTGGAGTGAGAATGATTTTTAGTTGGATGAGGATGGAATACAGAGAAATGAAAGGGAGGTAAGGAAGGGAGCAAGCATTTACTTTTGAAGGAACAACAGTGCTCTAAAATAAATGGCTATCACCAATAAAGTGCTCTCCTATGGCTAGGTTCACATTTCTACCTCTGCCACTGGACTTACTATGCAAAAGAGCAAAAGCAGAGTGTTCTTTCATGTAAGACTTCTGATCAAAGAAAATAGAAAATATATGTATATATATATACATATATATACATGCATAATTTAATATATGCATATTAAATCAGCCAAAGGAAGAATAAAATGGAGGAAAGCAGTAAATGTAAAGAAACAAAACTAGATCTAGCCAGATTATATATTAAATAAAAGGCAATAAATAAGCACTGAGTGAAATTTTATATGTGCACATTACACCAAACCAGTCAAAGATTCTGACCCCTGGCACTGCAGAAATGATGCAGCCATCTTCTTCATTCTGATGCTTTCAATAAAATCATTCCCAAGAGAGCCAGGGAAAAATTCTCTCTCTCAATAAAATGTGAAACCGTCAGTATTATGAAAAAGCATACTAATAATTGGATAGTGTTCTGAAGTCGCTTTCATAAAGCCTCCCTTTCGATTCCCCTCCTCAGGTTTTAATATTGCCCAGTGAGTCCATCAGATCACAGGGGTTTTGTTGGAGAAAGAAAGTTGTAGGCTTGATTGGTGGCCTTGTGAGGTGAGGGTCAACAATGCGCATATCAACAGAGATAACTTGTGAATGATGTGTCCTGAGTTCCTAAACACAGCCCACCCAAAATGAATATGCTGCTCAACAGCTTCTACCGTGAATAAAGGAGTTAAGGTGATGCCTGGGCTCTCCTGGCAGAGGGGGCAAACGGGTTGCACATAGCCTGAGCTAAAGTTACACTGAGGTCTACAAATTGAGGGCTATATGCTGAAAGATGGATAGAAAGGCTGTTGTGATGGTGAAGGAGAAGGCTCTGGAAGCTGAAGTCTCCTTAATGGCGATGAAACAACATGGGAATGTAGGATTGGCCCAGAATGTGAAAGCAAAGGAAGTCTGCAGCAGCACCCAGGATGAATGAAAGTTTGCAGTCACAACAATTAGTGCCAGTTGACAAGGTCTTTTTGAAACATGTCAGCAGAGGGAGTTCACATATGGTACCTCTTTTACACCTTTCCAAAGTTGGGAGAAGAGTGGGAGGAGGAGGAGGGCTGTTGACAGTAAACATTGAAGACAAGGGAGGGGAAGAATTTTTAAAAGCAAATGAGCAAAACGGCAACTCTTCAGTTTCAGGATAAGCTGCAGGGAGTGAGCACTGCTGGTCTTGCCAAGTACTGAGCCTCTGCTGACCTTGTGTCCTGTTCACCACTGCCCCAAAAGCTGCCAGGGGTGGCATCGCTCAATCTCCTGCTTGACTGAATCACCTTGGCATGTTCTCTGGCTACTTCACTGAGGTCTTTCTTATCTTCCACTGTTTCTATATACCTTATGGGGTCATTTCTGCCGTCCTCTGTGTTGACCTAAGAATTCACTCAAGGCACTGTGATGTTCCACTCAATCTCCAACAGACAAAATCAATTTGAAACCAATATCTACAATAAGATCTAAAGGGGAGAGGGGCCAAAGGGATGTGTTTATTGGAAAGACAGAAATCCTACAGTGGTGGAGACAGAGGAAACTAGACTGCAAGACCAGAGGATATGCAAGCCTCTCGGGCTGATTTCAGCACTCCCCAGGAAGAATGGGCTTTCTTCTTATGTTACATTCCAAACAGTGGGGCTCATTTCAATGTGCTCCAATTTTTCTTTTCTTTTCTTTTTTAATATAATTTGAAGTAGTGTTTATTTTTTTAAATTTTTTATTTAAATTCTTATTTTTACTTTATTTTACTTTACAATACTGTATTGGTTTTGCCATACATTGACATGAATCCACCACGGGTGTACATGAGTTCCCAAACATGAACCCCCCTCCCACCTCCTACCCCATATCATCTCTCTGGATCATCCCCATGCACCAGCCCCAAGCATCCTGTATCCTGCATCGAACGTAGGCTGGCAATTCGTTTCTTACATGATAGTATACATGTTTCAATGCCATTCTCCCAAATCATCCCACCCTCTCCCTCTCCCTCTGAGTCCAAAAGTCCGCTCTACACATCTGTGTCTCTTTTGCTATCTCGCATACAGGGTCGTCATTGCCATCTTTCTAAATTCCATATATATGTGTTAGTGTACTGTTTTGGTGTTTTTCTTTCTGGCTTACTTCACTCTGTATAATCGGTTCCAGTTTCATCCACCTCATTAGAACTACTTCAAATGTATTCTTTTTAATGGCTGAGTAATACTCCATTGTGTATATGTACCACAGCTTTCTTATCCATTCATCTGCTGATGGACATCTAAGTTGTTTCCATGTCCTGGCTATTATAAACAGTGCTGCAATGAACATTGGGGTACATGTGTCTCTTTCAATTCTGGTTTCCTCGGTGTGTATGCCCAGCAGTGGGATTGCTGGGTCATAAGGCAGTTCTATTTCCAGTTTTTTAAGGAATCTCCACACTGTTCTCCATAGTGGCTGTACTAGTTTGCATTCCCACCAACAGTGTAAGAGAGTTCCCTTTTCTCCACACCCTCTCCAGCATTTAATGCTTGCAGACTTGGATCACAGCCATTCTGACTGGTGTGAAGTGGTACCTCATTGTGGTCTTGATTTGCATTTCTCTAATAATGAGTGATGTTGAGCATCTTTTCATGTGTTTGTTAGCCATCTGTATGTCTTCTCTGGAGAAATGTCTATTTAGTTCTTTGGCCCATTTTTTTTATTGGGTCATTTATTTTTCTGGAATTGATAATCAAGATGTTTTCACTACCAGTAACACCATTTAGATGGGTTAAAGAATAGGACAATTGTCCTAGAGAAGTTTGGAAGTAGAGTGGAGGAGGAGGAGGAAGTGTTTATGGGAAAAGCTGAAACAGCCTTTTCCAGCTCTCCTCTTGACACTCTCCCCATCGAGGGAACTGTGAACAGGTATCTCCGCACATATTGAAGTGCTAGCAAATAGTGTAAGTGCTAGGTGGATACTCTTTAATTCTTAAAACCAATAGTAGACCATAGTATGTTCAGATTTAGGATACTATGTCATTTTATTGCTTCTACTCCTGGGGCTACGTGGCCCATTTTTCCCTTTTCCTTTTAGGCATCCAGGATGTTTGTCCAAGTGGATAGGCTCTGACTTCTGCAATAATAGTGTTTGGAGGTAACATGTTTTTCAGGGAACACTTTAGTCTGTTTTTCCATAGGTATCAGAGAGCTGAGTCAATAAAGCACTGGGTAGAAAGGAGGAATGCTCCAGCTTCACACAGTCTTTGCTCGTTTACAGGGGAGCTTCACTTTTGTTGAGGAAGATCTAAAGATGCTTTGGCTCTTAAACTCCTTTCCTTGGTCTGTATGCTTCCTTGTCAGATCTCGTACCTCCCAACCAAGAAAACCAAAGAAAGGAACCTTTTCTCCTTCTTAACCTGAGGAGAGGACTGACTTATCCACTTGGGTGAAGGAAACCAAAGTGAATGCTGGGAGGAGCAGCAGGCACACAACGATATTTGCCTGTCGCCAGAAAAGAGGAGTGGATGCTCCCAATGAGGAGAGGTTGGGCAGGAGCATTTTTTTTCTGAACCCAGCATCTTTGCCTCTGGTCATCTCTACCAGAGACCACTGAAGTAGCGAGCACTTTGACAAATACAGCCTTAGAAATGAATAGAGCAGCTATGAAGCAAAGTTTTATACAGCTGCTTCTCAAAAAAACAGCTGTCCGCCACGGGTCACCAGGGAGTTGCTGGAGCCTGGAGAAAAGAGCTCTCCTCTGTGTTTCCAGGCAACTGTAGCTACTCCTCATTCAGACTCAGCAGAGGGCCATGTGGACTTCATGCTCCTGCTGTGTGTGTGTGTGGTGTGTGTGTGGTGTGTGTGTGTGTGTGTGTGTGTGTGTGTGGTGTGTGTGTATGTGTGGTGTGTGTGTGTGTGTGTGGTGTGGTGTGGTGTGTATGTGTGGTGTGTGTGTGTGTGGTGTGTGTGTGGTGTGTGTGTGGTGTGTGTGTGTGTGTATGTGTGGTGTGTGTGTGGTGTGTGTGTGTGTGTGTGGTGTGTGTGTGGTGTGTGTGTGGTGTGTGTGTGTGGGGTGTGTGTGTGTGTATGTGTGTGTGTGTGTGGGTGGGTGGGTGCGCACATGCGCACACGCACACGTGCACGCACGCTCAGTTTCTCGGTCTAACTGTTTCCTCCACCAGGCTCCTCTGTCCATGGGATTTCCCACACAAGAATACTGGAGTGGTTGCCATTTTCTCTTCCAGGGGATCTTCCCCACCCAGGGATTAAATTTTGCCTCTCCCGCATTGGCAGGTGGGTGGGCTCTTTACCACTAGCGCCACCTAGGAGTCCCCCTCCTCTGTAAAGCAAGGGGTTTAGAAAAGGGCAGTTTTCTGAAGTTACACTTTACAGAGGGGCAGTCGTACCTGATGCTTAGTGAAAGGGGGGCACGGAAACCAGCAGGGAATCAGAGACCTTCCTTGGCTGCTTGACAAAGCCAAACAATTCAAGAAAGTCACTGAAACTTTGATTTCTTTTTCTGAAAATGAAGTGGGGAGAATAAAGCTGAACATTAATTTCTCTTAGGCTCCTTCATTCTTAGACTTCCTGACTCTAAAATGTCATCATTTGCTCCACATAAACACGTTTTGTCTATGTCCTTGGGTGAGAATAAAATGCTTTCTTTCTCAGAGAGATTGGGATAGATTTGCCTTTAAAATTCTTTTCACTAAGAAAACCTGAGTGCAGGCACTCAGGGAATATGTAGGCAGGAACTGGGTCATTTCAGGGGACAGTGAAGCATCCATGTTGTTTCTTATTCTCAAATGGAAAATAGGGAGGCTACTCATTTCAAGAAGTGTTTATTTGGTTCCTAGTGTGTTCAAGGCTCTGAGTCAGTTCTGATAATGCATTCTTGAATTTTCAAAGCACTTCAGATGATCTTAAGCAACACCAACATGACATGTATTATAGTATCCTCAGAGAAGTCCTTTGAGTAAAAGGACCCAGTACCATATGCCTCTGACTTTACCTGTGAGGAGATGGAAGCCAGGTCACCAGGTCTTGGCCCCAGAGGCTGGCTGCACCAGGACTTGGCTCCAGGTCGCTTGGTTCAGACCTAGTGTGCTTCTCTTCTCCTGCCCTCAATTCAGAAAATCATTGGTTACCTTTCCGGGATAGAAGAGTTTTCAAGAAAATGATGATTTATCTTTAAACGAAACCAATCTTTCCTATTCCTTTTTGTTGCTTTTTATTTTTTTTTAATGTTGTTTTGTTTTTTCGAGAGGGATTCACTTGAACAGAGAGTCTGAATTATTCAAAAGTGTTTAACTCAACCTCTAGTCTCCTTAATATCTAAGGATCAAAGAAACTTGGAATGAGGAGGCTTGGCAAACAGAAGGCAGATAATCCATAGGTAGAGGAAAAACCCAGGGCAGAGGGCGGCTACACTCGCCACTTTAGCGCTGACCTGAGAACTGAACTCATTAGTCTGATAAGCATCACAGCCACCCAAAGAAGCAGAGGGATGGTCTGCGTGGCCTGGGGTGACAGATAGAAACCCGAAGACAGAGGCACTCTAAAGATGCGGGGAGTTGATAACAAAGCCAAGGATCAGAGTTAGGCTGTCCGCCTGGCACCCTGGCTGCTTGACACAGACCCCCAACTCCATTTCCGGAAATGTTCTACTTTCTCTTTAAAAACACTCTGGGCCTTTAAAAATGAAAACAAACATCTTCCCTCTAGGCAGGTGTGCATGTGGCAGCATGCACACAGACACACACGCACTCACAGTCATTTAACAAGGATGAGAGGCCATGATCCCAGAGGCTTTCCAACCTCCCGTCCAAGGAGACTTCCCGGCTGGCCTAATCACTCTGGCAACAGCACACCTGAGCATTTCCCTCTTGGCACAAAGGGGAGAGGGGCTGGGAAGCCAGTTCTGTTGGACAAACAGCATCTGAGACTGGAAACAGTCGGTAGATGCTCAACCATTTCAGGGCCTTAATAAGCAAGTGAGGGAATCATCTTATTCGAAGGTTCAAATGTGTCTCAGCCACTGCTTCAAAGTAGCTAAGTCGATAGAGTCTGCTGTCCGTCAGATTTTTCAAATAATAATGATACAATTTGAAAATTATGATAATTATGTGTTCTGTACCCTGGGTGGGGGCAGACGACAGTGAGGCATATTTTCTAATGTAATTAAGGCTTTCAGCTGATCCCTCCAACTGCAATTGTTATTTCAAAAGTGAATTAATAAATTATATTCAGCCTGCTCAGAATAAAAATCTGCCTTGAGGATTTTCATTGCAACCTGCAAACTCTGACTCAAAACTCGGAAGAGAGAGGCTGAGTAGAACTTCTATTAGATTGGCCTGGGCTGGCTCCCAGACTGGGATAAACTTTTGGGGAGAAGGTTTTAGCTGGACATCTGGAACCATTTCTAAGCTTTATTGCAAGCAATATGCAAATAGTCTTTACCATAGGTTCACTTATGATTCCCTATGCTAAACTTGAAGCAATTAATGCTGACTCCTGGATGCCCAGGGGACTCAGATCTCCTGTGGTTTACACAGACCACTTTAGCTATCATGATGAATTAGTGTAAGGGCCAGTAATGCACCTT
This sequence comes from Ovis aries, assembly GCF_016772045.2. NCBI lineage: Eukaryota > Metazoa > Chordata > Mammalia > Artiodactyla > Bovidae > Ovis > Ovis aries. The sequence goes on from NC_056056.1 coordinate 64,898,183, forward strand.
TGAGTATGTGAGGCCTTTTAAGGCTCTCAGAGGTCAAGCTTGTGGCTGTATAAAGTACATTTTCCCTTGGCAGGCCAGAGCCTCTGACAGCATACAAGGTTGTATTTCTATTCACCACAGGTTCCAGATTCCAAATGTCCAAAATCACCATCCTGTTTTCTCTGGATAGCTGATGTTTCAGGCCTGTGATGATTTGAGGTAAATATTTACCAAGAGGGGCTGGCAAGAACACTTTGCATGCTTGGGAAAGAATGATGTGTCAATTCAGAGAAGCATCATTTTTCTTTCTGTCCAAACACAGAGTGGGTATAAAATCCACAGTAGGGCACCACTGATTGCAAATCTCCTATCTGGACCTGCTGGGGTGGAGGGGACAGTTCTAGCCAGTGGTAACTCTGCTGATCTCCCTTAAAAGGAAAGCCAGAGGAAACTGGGCACATGGCTCAGAGGCCTCCTTGGTCACCACTGTTTATACAGGTAAGTGATGGCATGAAGAGATACCAGGCTGAGGGTCACAGGCATGGTCCCTAGTGATAACTCCACACTATTGATTTGCCCTGGTACAAATTTTGTAATTTCTTGTGGATGTTAGTTCTCATTGCTAAGATGAGAGAATTTTAGCACCATTTTATTGGTCTTTTCTACATATAAAACATGCTTGCTGTATTTACCTCAGCAGGTATTTTTGCTAGTCTGTGATTTGTGTCTGGTACAGAGAAATGTATCAATGACAAAGATTGAGAGATGCATAACACTCTGTCCCACTTCAGCTCCTCATCTCTTTAAACATCTCCCTTAGTAAGCCCTCTGTTTTTCTGGCCATGTGGCCTTTGACAATCCTTAACCAGTCTAAAATTTTGTCTCCTATCCATAAAACAGGATGATAGTAGAGCTTACCTTATAGAGTGGGTGTGAAGAGCAAATGGAAAGTGCACGTGAAGCAAGGATAAGCATTCTGAAAATGTTAGATGTTAGTAGTATCTATGTTGTTATTGTTCAGTCTCTAAGTCGTGTCCAGTTCTTTATGACCCCATGGACTGCAGCATGCCAGGCTACTCTGTCCTCCACTATCTCCCACAGTTCGCTCAAATTCTTGTCCATTGAGTCACTGATGCTATCTAACCAGCTCATCCTCTGCTGTCCCTTCTCCTGTTGCCTTCAGTCTTTCCCAGCATCAGGGTCTTTTCCAGTGAGTCAGCTCTTCACATCAGGTAGCTAAAGTATTGGAGCTTCAGCTTAAGCATCAGTCCTTCCAATGAATATTCAGCATTAACTACTTTTAGGATTGACTGGTTTGATCTCCTTGCAGTCCAAGAGACTGTCAAGCATCTTCTCCAGCATCATAATTTAAAAGCATCAATTCTTTTGCACTCAGCCTTTTATGTGGTCCAACTCTCACATCCATACATGGCTACTGGAAAAACCATAGCTTTGACTATATGGACCTTTGTTGGCAAAGTAATGTCTCTCCGTTTTAGTACTCTGTCTAGGTTTGTAATAGCTTTCCTTCCAAGGAGCAAGCATCTTTCAGTTTCATGGCTGCAGTCATCATCTGCATTGATTTTGGAGCCCAAGAAAATAAAATGTCACTGCTTCTACATTTTCCCCTTTTATGCGCCATGAAGTGATGGAACCATATGCCATGATCTTAGCTTTTTGAATATTCAGTTTTAAGCCAATTTTTTCACTTCTTTCATCCTCATCAAGAGGCTCTTTAGTTCCTTTTCACTGTGTGCCATTTGAGTGGTATTATCTGTATATCTGAGGTTATTGATATTTCTCCTGGAAATCTTGATTCCAGCTTTTGATTCACCCAGCCTGGCATGTTACATGATGTACTCTGCATAGAAGTTAAATAAGCAGGGGGACAATATACATCCTTGGCATACTCTCAGGAGACAAGGAAGGTGGCCTGGTAGTCCCATCTCTTTAAAAGTAGTGTCTGTTGACTTAGCGTTTCCCAGAATCCACTCTGTACCTTCTTTCCTCTGTGATTCTGATCATTGTATCAGTTTCCTATGGCTGCTGTCCACACACTGAGTGGCATAAACAACATAAGTTTATTGTCTCACAATTCTGGAGCCTAAACATCTGAGAAGATGTTGGCAGGGCCAGGCTCTCTTCGAAAGCACTGGGAAAGGATCTGTTGCAGGACTCTCTCCTTGCATCCTTGTCTTGTAACAGCCTGGTTCCAATTTTTACATGGTATGTTTTCTATGGGTGTATGTCTGTAGGCAAACTGCCCATTTTATAATATGGCATCAGCCATATTGGATTAGGTGTCCATTCTACTCCAATATGACTTCATCTAAACCAATTGCCCCTCTCACAACTTTATTTCCAAATAAAGTCACATTCTGAGGAATTGGGAGTTAGGACTTAAATGAATGAATTTTATTGGGGGTGGGGAACAATTCAACCTGTAACAGTAAACAATTGCATCCCTTGCCTTTAAGGAAACATCTCTCCTAATCTTCTTCAACTTCAAAGTTCCTGCTGCTCCTTTGAGACACAAGTTACTTCTTAAGCCATCTCTGCCCATGTCCACCTGGGCTCAAAAAAGCTTTTTTCTTTGAAATTCTAATAGGACTCATCTGGATATCTTATTTGAAACTTACTTTTAAACCTCACAGTGTGGTTAATAGGCTTCCCCGGTGGCTCAGGGGTAATGGATCCACCTGTAATGCAGGAGATGCAGCTTCAATCCCTGGGTCGGGAAGATTCCCCTGAAGGAGGGCACAGCAACCCACCCCTGTATTCTTTCCTGGATAATCCCAAGTCAGAGGAGCCTGGCAAGCTACAGTCCATAGGGTCACAAAGAGTTGGACATGCACGTGATGTGGTTAATTGTCTTTATTTCATATGTATTTTATACCTTTAACTAGAGGAGAATGCTGTATATAGTTGTATCATCCTCAGCTCTTAAAACACTTCATTGCATAGAGTAGTAAAAACTTAGTAACTACTTCTCTTTACAATAAATATTTGAAGAAAAGATCAGAAGCAAAGTCATCACAAGTTTCGCATAAGGCTAATGAGAACAAATTTTCATCCTTCCTATCTACTGTGCATACATAATGGCCTTCAGAAATTTTCTGACCAAGATTTTTGTGAAGACATCCATCAAACTTTGTTTGTAGACATCTTGTTCCTCCAGGCGGCACCTTGGATTCAGATGGTAGCCTCACTATTACCAAGTGCTTGGTCGAGTCCACGCTATAGGAAGGAAGTTGTCAAGAAGCATCCATTCTGTTTTCTGGGACTCGACATCAAGTCTCTCTTGTATTAACTCTGACTTTGTTCTGATAGGTAATCATCATATTTCTAAGCACTGGTCATCTGAAACCCCCAACTGTGGTGACTCCTCAGTGGTGGACGTAGTCTTAGGAACAAAGTTGTGTATGGCCCCTGTAAACCTTTCTTCTTACATGATCCAAATGGCCACTCCTAGCTACTGCTAAAGTACTTTCCTGATACCACCTTATTTGCTCTGCTCTTAGATTTTAGAACAGCATTTTTTTCTGATAAATTCTTCTGTACTGGGTTCTGCCCTACACTTGGAACAACCCAGGTACCTTGTACCTTGACTTCTTATTTTACCAGAGCCTCCTATCAGAAGACTCTTGCATATTCTGTATTTCTCTTTAGCAGTTTAGCCTCTGCTTTTAATTTTCAGTCATGCATCTTCAGTAACCAGGTTACAAGCTTGTTCTACGAAATGGCCTAAGAAATTTCCAGAACAAAAATCTCATGAGATTAGTCACCTATTGATGAAGACCCGTTCTTTTTATTTACTTTTTATTGGCATATATTTGACTTGCAATATTGTATTACTTTCAGGTGTACAGAAAAATGAATCAGTTATGCATATACATGTATCCACTCATTTTTAGATTGTTTTCCCATATAGGCTATTACAGAGTATTGAGTAGAATTGCCTGTGCTATATAGGGAAGGATAAAGGATATAAGGATAAAGACCTATTCTTGTCCAAAATACATTAAGTTAACTCGATATTCACTTTTTAAAAAGTGATTGATCTTTTAAACGTAGTGCTACTTTCGACTAAAATAATAAGCATGGGTTGAAAAGTAGAGTGCATTAAAACAAATGTGATGACTCTTGAGGTCAGCCAGAGCTCTGAGTTTGAGGAGACCACAGAAACTGGGTCATAGTGATATCACAGAGGTGACACAGGAGAGAAGATGCTACAGCTTGCAAAGTGCCCAAATATCCCTGCTTGCTCACAATACAAGTAAGGAAATGAAGGAAGCCGGGTGGCTTCCATCTTCTTGTTTGTGTTTAATTTAAATTGGAATCAAGTGCTAAATAGACTCAGAGAGAAAAAGTCTGCTTCCTCACACACGTGTTCACAGGAGGTATTGGTTGGGCAGCACTGTTTAGTGGGAAAACCCGGGTACCAAATTGGCCTGGCGTTTAGCTCTAAAGTATTGATCATTAGAGCATTGAAAGCTGCTGGCAAAGAAGCCGTGTGAGAGCCATGTGAGAGCTGGTGGGCCATCCTTAATAGAGGCAGCTAACAAGAATGATAAACCTGGAGAAACATTCACCAATAGATAGTCAGCCAACTGCAGCAGCTTAATGAAGTGTTCTACTTTAAGGTCCTGCTTTAAATGAATAGTTTGTTTTCTAAACACTTTGTCTAACATAGAAATAGAACTATATATACATCTATAAATTAGATGGTGTGTAGACAAACTATAGATTCAGATACATAAAGGTGTCTTTGTGAATGTTTAGAAAAATATTAGGTCATTTATATTCCTAAAAAAACATGTACTGAAAACGTACACAAGAGGTACCTGATCCACCCCACCCCGGGCAATATCATTAAATGGGAACTATCTCAACCCCAGAGAGAGTTCGGAGCAGAGCTGAAAACTTTGTGAGGATGGGGACAGTCCACTTAGACATGCAGAAGAACGTGCGATTATTTACTGTCCTATGAGGGACTGACAGCTCTGCACCAACACAGAGCAGAGAATCAAGCCTCATCCCGTACATGCTGACATAATGGAGACTTTCTTATCTAGTCAAAAGAGACAGAGGCCCAAGGAAATTGCAGGGCAAGCCAGACCTTGAAAAGAAGTTAGATGAGAACAGGTGAGAAATGGTGAATGAGCACTGGCTTTAAAGTATAACGATACCGGATGGGAGGAAAATGGAAAATATTGGTAGGCCTCTTGAACAATGTTTATGAATTTCTTTCTCTGTTTTTTGAAGCAGATTGATTGAAAACTTCTCTGAGCTATGAACAAAGCATTGCTCACATTAAGCTTGTGAAAAACACCAAACCAAAGAGCACTTTGATTCCACTAATAAACTCTTAGCTTATTAAAAGTTGAATTTTTTAAAAAAATCTAATTACTCCTTTATCAGACTTCTGAGTTTATATTTTGCTTTCTGCCTTGTGTGTTGTATGCCCTGACACTGATCCAAGATGTTTTAAGGTAGAAACAAACTGTATTGATGTTGATACAGGCTTAGTTGCATGATCAGAAGATCAAAAGCAACAGATTAAAGTTTCATTTTTTTCAAGCTAAAAAGATATAAATCCATTTCTGTCCCATAGAGGATTCTGAGGCTGGAATTCCATAAGGTCATCTTACATACCATTGCAAGTACCATTCTGGAAGCCAGAATAGTACTCTGTGCTTAAGTTGGAAGACCTTAAATGTAGTATAATGCTCCAGTTTTGGTTTATCCAACCATGGGAGGGAAAAACGCCTGAGTTTACTTTACTTGTAAATAAATATACACTATAATAGATAATATGTTTGTTGTAAATTGCAGTGTAAAACTTCAATAAAACTGCACTGTACTTCTTGATGTTTATTAAAAGATGTATTTTTACAAAAAAATAGAAGAAACTCCATGTTCCTTTCCAGCTGTCACCTTGCGGTGTGTGTGTACACGCTCACAGTTGTGTCCAGCTCTTTGCAAACCCATGGAGTGTAGCCTGCCAGTCTCCTCTGACCATGGGATTTCCTAGGCAAGAATTCTGGACTGGGTTGCTATTTCCTCCTCCAGGGAATCTTTCTGACCCAAGGATCAAATCCACATCTCTTATGTCTCCTTCGTAGCAGGCAGATTCTTTACGCTGGTGCCACTTTGCCATATTAAGGATGTTAACCTTGTTCACAGTCCAAGATGACTTATCTTTGGTTTCCCATAGTTTGATTTTGATGTACCCATGCACAGTTATTTTTTTTTTTCATACTTATTCTGTTTGGGATTCCCTAAGGTTTTGAGTTCGAAAGTTTCTGTCTTTTGCCCAACTTTGGAACTTTTCACCCATTATTTCTACAAATAGTTTTTCTAGCCCATTCTTTCCTCCTAGGACTCAAATGCATATATATTTGACCTTTTGTTATTACATTACCTGCCCCTGAGTCTGGTTACTTCCTAAATTTTGTATTCTCTTTGTTTCTCAGGTTCAATAATTTCTGTTGACCTGTCTGCACATTCAGCTCTCCTTGGTTGTCTCCATTCTTCTATTAAGCCCATGGGTTACATTTTTATTTTATATACCATAGTTTTTTAGCTCTACAACTTCTATATGGTTCTTTTTTAAGTTTTTATATCTCTGCTGAGCTACTCTATCTTTTCATTAATTATAAGCGTATTGTTCTCTAACTCATTATGCATAATTGTTATTGTCTGTTCCAGCACCCTGGCCATCAAAAGGTTGGTTTTCATGGACTGTCTTTTATCTTAAGAGGGGGTGTCATTTTCCTGGATCTTTGGATGTCAAAGAATTTTGAAGTATTTGTAAATATTTCTGAACATTGAAGGATTTTGTTATGAAGACACTGGACTCCCTTATATTCCTCCAGAGAGACGATTTTTTTGTTTCTTTTGGAGACAATTAAGTTGGTGGGATTCAAACCAAAAATGTTGTCTCTTGAGTTATAGGTCAAATCCAACTTCAGTTCTTTAATATTTTGCTGGATTCTATTCTGCCCATGCATGGTTCAGAGTAGAGCCAGAGGTTTGGGCAGAGTTTATGCACAGAAATTGAAGTTTATCCTCTTTGCCTCCCTCTTTTCTCAGAGGGACTCCTACTTTTCAGTCACTGCATTTGCCTCAAACTCTTCCCTCTGTCCCTTTATGGCAGAAAGCCTGTAGGCTTCCTATTAGAGTTTTAAGTGCTTTACTCAGTGCAGCTGTGGCTTGCCCTCACTCTAAGAGCCATAAAAATTGGCAAATCAACCTGCCATTCTCTTTTCGTAATGCGTCTCCCTTCAGCATCCACCTGCTTTGTTCAATCTCCAGTGCCTTTGAGTCATTGTCTATTTTGTCGGTAGTTTACAGTTGTTATCTGTGAGAAGGTCAGCTAGTAGAAGTTTATTCGGCCACACCAGATGGAAACAAATTTGAACTTTTAAGGATAAGAAAAGGGGAGCCTGCTTACTGAGGGATGACTAGTAGCCTCTGTCCACAGTGGCCTTCCCTACATTCGTGTTTTTCCTAAAGAACACACTTTTAATTTTGTATCATACTCAATTTTCCAAAGAAATTTACCACTAAGTTCTTCGTAACGAGGCACAAATGCTTGCTTTTTGATACATGTATTTCCCAAATTTTGTATATAAAGCTAATCATTTTTAAATAAAAATTTGAGTGTTACCTTTCATGTTGCAGTAGGATATATAGCTGTTTCTTTCTATATACACAATGGTTTAACTATTCAGATAGAATATATGAGCTGATAATGTCTCAAAGCCAACCTTAAGCATAACTAGAGACTGAAGACCGAGATTCTTGATGCTGCTAATGCTGCAGTGATATCCATAGGCTAAGAGTAAATATTAGCTCTTCTGCATAATGGCTTATTGCCAATGGTAGTATACCAAGCAAACCAGCCAGAGAATATTGACTTCTTACTATGTACTGGGCACTGTGTTATATAGGATCTAAATGCCTGTGTTACTGAATTGTCAGAAAGAATCTACATTCTTTGAGAAATTGAAAATATGTTTCTATTTTTAAACTGCAACCACAGAGAGAATATGCTATTATAAATTTCAGATTTCAGGACCAAAAGCACAATCTAGAGCTTACATATCTCCCAAAGAATTTCTTCCTTCTTCCTCTCACCTTTCCTTTCCTCTTTCCTTCCATCTTTCTTCCTACCTTTCTCCCTCACTCCCTGCCTTTCACCCTCCCTTCTTTTTTCCTTTCTCTCCTTCCCTTTCTTTGTTACAGGAGTTGCAGGGGATAGGCAGGTGGAAGTGTGAAGTTCATTTTCATGAGAGATATGACTATAGGAGATAAAAAAGGAAATAAAATATTTCCCTGGTGAAATGTTTCTATTTTATTATAGATTTATGAGCCCATCCCTTTCCTCGTGGAATCATTACAAAGTATGGAAAAACAAGGTGAAAATTATTAATTTTATTTCAGAGAAACATAATATGGGTAAATAAATACTAAGACACAGATATTTTTAAAATATAGAACAAATAATACGCCTCTGTTTTTAAAATGCTTTTAATCCAGAGGTAATCTAATGTTACGATCTGGAGGATTATGTAGTATTATAAAGTACTTAGAAATCTATAAGTTCAACAAGAAATGTATGAATAACTAAATACAGAAATGGAATGTAAGAACATTAAATGTTTAAAAAGGTATCCATTTCCAAAGAGAAATGGGAACTACTACACTCAAATATAACATTTTTCAGGAGATATAGTCAAGAGACAAGGTCTTCTAATTAGTAGGAACTTAAAACAGATTTCCCAAACAATTCTTGAAAACAGGGAGCATGTAGCAAAGAAGAGTTTTATTTTGCATTTATGATCTTAAAATACTTTCTGACTTTGTACCATCAGTGATCACCTTCTTGCATCTAGACAGCAGAGTCGTTAATTGCCAGGATATTAGATACCCTTCTGCCAATGATGAGATCTTTTATTTGGGACAAATTACTTATAAACTTAGTGCTTTAGGGTTTTTTCCTCCTTAAAATGGGTTTAATAAGCCTATTACATCAGGTTGCTATGAGAAGCAAGTTATTTAATAAATATAAGGAAGTAAGAACATATCTGGGACATAAGCAGGGCTATTTCAATGTTAAAAACTATTGTTGTTCCAATAAATGATACTGAAGGTGAACATTTAGATTACTTTTATTTTAATGTCTTAAAGCTCCATTTAAAAACTTTCTTATGCCAATGTCAGTTAATATGAATATTATTTTGTTTGACAGAGGAGCCTGTGGGCTGCCGTCTATGGGGTCGCACAGAGTCCTACAAGACTGAAGCGACTTAGCAGCAGCAGCAGCAACATAAGGCAGTTATGAAGCTTCCCTGGTGGCTCAGCATTAAAGAATCTGCCTACAATACAGGAGACACAGATTCGTATCCTGGATCAGGAAGATGCCCTGGAGGAGGGCATGGCCACCCACTCCAGTCTTCTTGTCTGGAGAACCCCATGGACAGAGGAGCCTGGCTGGCTGCAGTCCATGGGGCTGCAAAGAGTCGGACACGACTGAAGTGACTGAGCACACAGGCATGAAGAGGTTGTAGGCTGCTTATTTGCAAGAAGCATCAGTTCTAACATTTTCTCCATCATAGAGCGGCTATCTGTGTTTGGGCAAGATTCTTTTCAACACATGAGGCGTATCAGATTCCTCATCTGTAAAATGTTGAACCTAAAGTTGCAAGGAAGGCGGGTTTGTGTTCTGTGCTCCAGAGCCTAGCACAATGCCTGAAACACAGTGTTATTAAATAATGATAGTTGAAATAGAGAATGATAACATTTTACCTGCATGACTAGGAGACACAGTGAAATATTCTGTTGAGAGTTCTCTCAATTTAAGATTTATCACTACTTATTAGACATTTCTAATAGATAGAAATTAAATTTGACTGTTTTATCTTAACGATGATTTTCAAAACGTGTGTTGGCCTTTACCGACCAACCATCAGTGGATGATGAGCATAGAATTATTTTCTGGTATGAAAGATGAGTCTCAAATGATATATAATCTATTTCCTGGTCTTTTTAGTTACAAATAGCATGGCTAGATATAAGGGTGTATTTTCTAGTCAAGAAAGAAGGTCTTTTCCATTGAAGATCTAATAAACCTAAGCAAGATTTTAACTCATTTCATGTTACAACTTCAGAACATGGTATACCAGTCCCTCATCAGGAATATTGACCCTGGTGCCCATTACTGACTGCCAGCAAGGGACAGATTTCCTGTGCCTCAGCCATGCATGAACTTCATGCAGAGATTCTTGAAGTTAGTCTGAATAACATGCTTGATGTGTGCATATGTGTGTGTGCAAACACTCCCATACCCCACCCACACCTTTCTAATATGTGTAAACAAATATGTGAGAGGACTCACTCTTCTATCCAGAAAAAATACAAAATTACTTATTCTTAAAATCTGCTGCTGCTGCTCCCAAGTCGCTTCAGTCGTGTCCAACTCCGTGCAACCCCATAGACGGCAGCCCACCAGGCTCCCCCGTCCCTGGGATTCTCCAGGCAAGAACACTGAAGTGAGTTGCCATTTCCTTCTCCAATGCATCAAAGTGAAAACTGAAAGTGAAGTTGCTCAGTCATGTCCGACTCTTAGCGACCCCATGGACTGTAGCCCACCAGGCTCCTCCGTCCTTGGGATTTTCCAGGCAAGAGTACTGGAGTGGGGTGCCACTGCATTTTGATAATCCTCTAAATGATTTCAGGACCTGAGAGAAATCTGAGAGGCAGCAATAGAGCTACTCTTTATAAAATAGGATGCTTCAAATACTTTAGTTTTATCCTTTGGCACTACGCTAGGACATGTTGATGATTGGAAGCCTTAAGGATCTTAAGAGCAACCTTGCTTCCAAATACATGATGGGGAGATGAGTGGATGAAGGGTAGGGAGCAACTTGTAACAATCTTCTTGCTCATATGACCAACCATTCATTTACTCATATATTTGTACATTCAGTCCTTCATTGTCAGGAGCCAGCACGGGAGATCTCACCCATGACAAGATCATGGTATAAAAGCTCCTTTTGAAAATAAAGTCAGGTCTCCTCCACATGACCTTGTCATGGGTGGGATCTCCCATGCTGGCTCCCAGCACTTCATTATTTACTCAATATTCCAACTGTCCACTTCCTCAAAATATGAGATTAATATAGCATCATTCTTTCCTCATGCTCTTTAGAATTTCCCAGAATATAATGAGTGAAGCTGGAAAATGTTTGTGTTATTTCCCTGAAGTTTCAGTGAGTATCTGTAGCTAAAGCCTAGATGTTGGTTCTATGAACTCATTCAAAATTGTGATGTAGATGGCTATCTCTTAAAAACTGGAGCACTTTATTAACATTTGTAAGAAAAAATTTTAAGAAAAAACTGCTCATCTGTATTTTTAACAATTAGCATTTTAAAATAATACCTTATTTTTAAAAAGATGTTTGCATTCAAGATGGAGTCAGGATTTCATGCTTCAACCTATATCCTCTATTTTAAATGCATAAATAAGTAAATAAGCAAATCTTAAACTTCCCAGAAAGAAAGACATGTTACCCAGAGGAGATGGCAGATTTTTGGCAGTAGGTTTTTATTAGCAACCATTGAGGCCAGAATACAGTGAATTCTTATTTTTCAATCAATTCGCGGAAATTAGCTGTTAAACCCTAGAATTTTATGCTTAGCTATACTATCATTCAAAAATAAACAAAATAGATAAATGCATTTTTAGGTGTTCAAAAAGTAACATGCTTTTTCCCACATAGGCCTTTATTAAAAGAGCATTTAAACATATGCTTGTGGAAAAATAAAATCAAATCTAAAATAAAATAAAATATAAGAAAGGTTTTAGGGGGAAAATAAACTGTGAAAAGTACAAAGATTAATTGAAGTAACATGATAATATAAGTCCTGTAATGCAGGAGACCTGGGTTCTATCCCTGGGTTGGGAAGATCCTCCAGAGAAGGGAATGGCAACCCACTGCAGTATTTTTGCCTGGAGAATTCCATGGACAGAGAAGCCTGGTGGCCTACAGTCCATGGGGTTGCAAAGAGTTGGACACAACTGAGGAACTAAATACATACACACGTACATATTGATTACTTTCTTAAACTCTCATTTTTAGGTTAATGTAAGTAAAATTATGACTCTAGATAATGAAACCAAGACAAGGGGGATATTTAATGGGTAGCTAAATTGTGCTAAAATTATTTCAGTATTTAGGGCAAGAATTTTAAAAATTGACTTGCTGTAGATGTATTTTTAAAATTATAGTCATGAAAGTATGTTTAAAAATTAACGGCACTCATTAAGTGAAATGCAATGCATATATTCCAAATCATCATAGGATAAAAGAGTACATGATAAAGATTGGAGAGGAATGGAAACAACTTCTTTACTTTGAAAGAAGATTGAAGTGAATAAGAAAAGGATGATAAATAGCAAGGACAATATTTGATGGTATAAATAACCCAAAACATACAGTAATCACACTAAAAGCAAACATTATGTGTAAACACACAGTAAGTACATAAATTCTACATTGAGAGACAGATTCTTCAAGTGGGTTAAATGGATGAAGCTATATGTTACTTGACAGAGATCTTCCAAATCAGTCACAGTGAAAAGTTAAAGACAGAGAGGAGAAAGAGAAGGCAAACAGGGTAAATAGTCACCAAAATGAAGGTCATAGCAATATAATCTGACAAAATAAAATTTAAGGGAAAAAAAGCTCTAATAGGTTTAAGAAGACCATACATTAAAAATGAGCAATCCACCCAAAACAAAGAGCAACCATGAAGCCTATTCACCTAGTAGTAAAGTTAAGAAGTCTCCAGAAGAAAAAAAAAAAAAAAATGCCAAAGTTGCAGACACACAGTGAAGTGTCTTTTGTCCAGCCAGGGTCCAGGCCAATGCTGGAAGTTCCCAGATCAAGGAACCAACTTGCAACTACCTTCATCCTGTGTCTGGAGTGGACATTGGGAGTTGGAAGGAGAGAAAATATTTTCAGCCTGATCCTTATGGATGAAATCTACTTGTCATTGTAAGACAGTGATGGGTTGAGACAGTGAGGAAGAGAGAGAGAAAGGAAAAGAGGAGAGGGAGGGCTGAGAAAAGGGGAGGTGGATCACATAAACAGATAAAAACAAACTTTTCATGAAGCTTCTTAAACTTGCCGCTATAACCCCATGCTAATATTTCCTGCCATAAAGGTGAATTTATCCCTACTGAAGAGAACAGCTGATAGTTAGGTTATGTCTGGCTGGGGAAAGCATGAAAGATTTAATCAGGACATGCCTGGTATTGGATACAACTCATAACACTCTTGGCCTTGCCAGATGTTTATTTCCCTCTCCTTGCCCTTCTCTCCAGCTGAGCTGCACTCAGTTAAAAGGTGTCTCTGGAATGCAGGCTCTGAGGCATTAGCTACGGACTGTCATCTTTGGTGAAATACATGCAGAATGTATGATTGGCCTTCTTCCATTGAAGTTCAAGGCCCCTGCTAAAACAACACTGCCCAGACCAATTTCAGAGTCCCTTCAAGTTTGTTTTATAAACTGTCACATCAAAGAAAAATAGACAACTCAGCTGAAAATAAAGTCAAAGCTGGTCTGGAACATGGATATGGACTCGGAAGGTCAAGTTGATATTAAGCCAGCAGATGAGTTTGGTTTCTGGAGAGCAAAGGTGGGTATTGTTGTGTTTTGGGAACTGAGTATCTATGTTTGGAATACGTAACTCTTTTCTTCCAACCACTGGAAGATGTCCAGGTATGTAAATATGTGTGAGTACACACTAAGTCGTTTCAGGTGTGCCTGACTCTCTGCTACTTTATGGACTGTAGTTCACCAGGCTCCTCTGTCCATGGGATTCTCCAGGCAAGAAGACTGGAGTGGGTTGCCATACCTTTCTCCAGGGGATCTTCCCCACCCAGGGACTGAACCTCTGTCTTTACATCTCCTGCATTGGTAGGTGAGTTCCTTATCTCTAGCGCCATCTAGGAAGCCTGCATGTAAACCCCAAACCCTCATCCAAAAAGTACTGAAATAATATCAAAATGGAGAAACGGAGCCCACAAACATTTGAAGGGGTCTGGCTTGACCGTTTTTGGTGAGGAAAATAATTTTAACATTTATTTCACTTTATAGATAAGGAAACAGAAGCTCTGAGAGGTTCAGAGACTTGTTCAAAAACTCTGAAGCTGGTTGGTAAGTAACAGACCTACGTAGTGGCTGATGGCTGGTGAAATTTCCTAACTCACAAGAGTGGCTAATGGAGGGGAAAAATCATGATAATGCAGCTTGCTAATTTGCCTGATCCTTAGCAAAGCATTCAGGACATTCAGGTAATGACCGACTAGATTCATCTGATGCACACACTTGTTCACATTCTCGCCTTGTGCACGTGGTGACGAAGCAAGGAGTGAGTGCAGGCTGGGGTTAAGTGCTCCATCTGAATATGATTCATTATGTCAAGAAGGCAGTTGGCTAATGGTTTTACTTTCAGAATGAAGTCTTTTGAGTTTTATAGCCAGCTTCAGCAACTGATTAAAGAGACCCTTGATAGCCTTTAAGAGTTAAACCGTACTTTGAAAGTCCTAAATGTTCAACTAGAAACAGAACGCAGGCATTGGGATATTCTGATTCTGGGTTGGGTTCCTTGGAAAAAGGGAGATGTTTAGCAAGAAAGCCCTAAAATGCTTATAGGCTTTGCATTCACTATTGAAATGCAAGCCAGACATAGAGCCAAGTCAGCAAAATAATGATTACTGCAAATGGGTGTGCTAAGCTGGGTTGTTAGCAATTTATCCAAATTAAGAGTTGGGACTTTATCATAATCACTTGAGAAGTATGCCATTCACAGCATCATTTATTTTCACATATGATGTTCATCCTAATTTCTAAGTTTACCACCATCCCCTTCCAAAATATAAACATACAGCCTACTTAGAGCTCACTTAAAAGAGTTCTCTCAAGTTAGAAGGTAAATCAAAAATAGAGTACAACTTTTTTTTTTTTCATTCAGGAAGCTGTCCAAATTTTAAGTTTTATTTAGATTTTAAGAGTCTTTAGACATTTGTTCCTTCTCATTATTTTGATATTATACATAGTATTAGATAAAGTAAGTGAAAGCTCACTAAAATGAAGGTAATTAAGGAGAGTTTAATAAGGGGAAAATTTAAAAAGCAAGGATAATCTAAAGGTTTGTGTAGTGCTTTGGGGCTGGCAATGGTTGGGATTAATTACCACTCCTAAGCCTGAATGGTCAAGGGGAGGAAATGGTGATGGAACCCAGAGAGGCTGGCCATAGCTGGGGAGAAGGCTGTCTAACAGGAGCTGTGTCTCCGGTATTGGGACCCAGCAAAATGGGGGCTGGAGGGAAAAATACCCACTCCACTCTCATTTTGCCTTTATATCTGCTGGTGCTCTCCACTAGCCAGAAGCAACTGTAAGCCAGAAGGTAAGGAGTATGGGGAAACAGCTCATATGTCTCATTTTCCTGCACAGAGCAGAGTGGAGAGAGGTGGACAGTGGATCAAGGTAGGCTTGGAGGGTGGGGTTATGTTTTGGAATGAGGAACATATAGCCCAGAGATGCTGCTTTCTTTGGTGTGAAACACTGATGATGGGGGTGTGCTAAATCACTTCACTCGTGTCTGACTCTTTGCGACCCTATGCCAGGCTCCCCTGTCCGTGGGACTCTCCAGGCAAGAATACTGGAGTGGGTTGCCATGCCCTCCACCAGGAGATCTTTCTGACCCAGGGATCGAACTCACATCTCCTGCATCTCCTGCACTGCCAGGCAGGTTCTTTACCACTAGCTCTGCCGTGGAAGTCCCAATAATAGGGGAGGCTGTGTATATGTGCTGGTGGGGTGTACATGGGAAGTCTCTGTACCCTCCTCTCAGTTTTGCTATGAACATAAAACTGCTCTAAGAATAAGGTTTATTAATTTTTTAAGAGATATTTCAATAGAACCCAGACAACTCTTTACCAGAATCTCTTTCCCAAAAGATACACACACACACACACACACACACACACACACACACACACACACACATTCGGCAATTCTGAACAAGAATAGTAGAACCGAAATAACTGCCGCCTTTTTGAGAGGTCCCTCCAGGAATTTCAGGGATCTGGTTCAAAGTCGCTTATCTGTGATCCTGTGGATCCTTCTGCTTCCCAAAAGAAGAGTGAGTCATGGTGCCAGAGTGAGTGATAGCACAAGAATTGTTCTTCTGAAGAGTTTTCTAAGGATTTGACCTGAATATTCAGTTCTATAAAGTGAAAGAAAGACTGGAAAATAGAAAGAGAAACATATTCTTTTTGAGTTTTAGAAAGAGTCGTTCAGGTGAAGAAATAAGCTATTGGCTGGAGGGAAGAGAGCCCAAGTCAACTGGGGCAATAACATTGTGTGTAGTGAGAGTAAAGATAGAATTTCTGTCATTCAAAGAAAGTTCCTTTGGTCAGTTCCAAAGCTGGAGATCAGGAGGCAATTTACAGATCAAAAACATTTTTAAAAGAAAACATTTTCATGAATGGTTCATATGATGTTATTCACATCAATACGAATCAGGTAAATATGCTCTCAAATCCCAAGTCCACCATTTCTCAGTTCTGCAAACTTGGTCAAATTGCTTAAGCTTTTAGAAACTCAGATTTCTGAACTCTAAAGTGAAGGTAAAAATGCCGAGCCTAGATCACTTTTTGAAGAATGAACAAAAAATGTATGTAGGTAGGTGGATTGGTAAATAATTTATCAATCATTATGATTATATATATATATATATATATGCATTTGTATTATGGGCTTCCTTGGTGGAACTAAAGGTAAAGAACCCACCTGCCAATGTAGGAGACATAAGAGATGTGGGTTTTATCCCTGGGTTAGGAAGATCCCCTGGAAGAGGGCATGGAAACTCACTCCACTATTATTGCCTAGAGAATCCTATAGACCGTGGAGCTTGGCGGGCTACAGTCCATAGGGTTGCAAAAAGTCAGACATGACTGAAGCAACTTAGCATGCATGCACGTGTACATATATTAGTTATAAAAGGTGTATTATTATGGTGCTTAATAATGATAATAACAATAATGATGGTTTCATATTATAACCATAATAACAAATTGTCTAAGCACAATCTTTTAAATCAGCAAGTGTATAGTAAAATCCTACCCTGCGCTTAATGCTTTCATACAAACTTGATAGTCTGAGATTAGGACCTTCCAAAAGAAAATTGTGATCTAATAAGGGAGACAAGAAGCGTATGCAGGAAACAGCAGAAAATATGAGACAATATAATTAGGCCAACTATGCAGTCTAGAGTGTAAGTGCTAAAGAGGTTCAGAGAAGAGTACAAGCAAAATGACTGAAGTTTCAGGACTCATTTCATGAAGGAAGGACCTTAAAGTTAGGTATGGTTTAGTAAGGGGCAGAGTGACATTTCTTAGTATCACCTGGAAGACAGGTACCAAAGTAGGTAAGCACAACTTTTACCTATACAAAAGTTTGCTCAGGGGAGCTGTAGAAAGCATGCTGGAAAAGTAGGGGTGGGACAGCAGTGGGCTACAAAAAGAAAGGGTTTGAGCTTCATGGAGTAATGATTGGATAGCTATTGAAAGTTATTTAGTAGTTGTGTGACCTGATAAACACAATATTTAAAGAAGTTCAGTCTAACCAAGTGGATGACGGAAAGTACAAATGGCTAAAGTCAAGATTAACGGAGGAGATATATTACTTCAAACTTTGTCTTTTTAGTTTGGAGCTTTCTGTAAATTTTGAATTTTAAAAGGAAAAATACTTTTTGAATGGAATGAACTATTAAAAGAAAAGTATAGTATTAAGCAATATTTTCCTCTGTCTTGAAAACTGTTAAATTGAGTTAGATAAACAGTATACAGTATATTTTAATTAAAACAGTATATTTTAATTTCTCTTTTTACCCTAGCTGCTAGGATTCTCAAAATTATTTTTAATGCAAATCTGGTGACTTTCCTGAAAATAGATTTTTGATGTTGTGCTCCCTCATAGCAGCTCCAAGCAAGACAAAGGGAAAACCATAAAATTTCTAGCTAAGCACCCTGCTACTCACAGCTTCCATTAGAGTACCTGGAAATTGGTTTTACCTCCAGGAAATAAGATATTAACCAAAAAGGATGCAATAACTCCTGTGTCTCCAGAATGTGCTATTTTGTGACTGAGGTCACAAACAAAGCTGAAGGAAATCTGCACCATGTGGGGGAGTGGGTGATCAGCCTTTGCCGAAAACAAAGAAGAGTTCTAATGGGAAATGTTGGCAGAGTCCATGCAAGCAGAGTGGAAGAGGGGAAACAATAGAGCAAACCAACACAGGATGATAATGCTACAATGACATCATAATATAACCAATATTAGCAAATGCTCTCTGTAAACCAAACTCTAGGCTAAGGGCTTTAATTGCATAATTCATTTAATTGTCAATCCAAGAAGATAGGCCTGGGGATTATTCCCATTTTAACGGTTAGAGAACAGAAGGCATAAAGATTTTAAGAGCCATTTTCAAAGTCCTGTAACTGGTGAAGACTTGAGTGAAGGCGATATGGCTTAGTGGCTTTCACCACAGTTCCAGGGGTAGCTTGCATGAATTCAGGTCTCTGCTCTCCTATGTGTGACCTGTATGACCTTAGGCAGACAATTTGAACGCTTTCTAAGTTTCATTCTATTAATCTCTCCAATGCAAATATTGATAATGTCTATTTATTAGGAGGTCATGAAATAATGTGTAACATGCGTAATGGGTGGGGCATTCACAGTCACGGTAAGTTTGATCATAAATGCCAAGGAGCAGGCACAGCTGATGGTGTATTTGCAGGTGTCACAGTGCTAGGTGTGGTATTAGTGTTTACGAAAACACAGTGTAGTGTTGTATTAAATGTTTATGAAAAGTGAATGTGAAAGTGGTAGTCACTTAGTCATGTCCAACTATTTGCAAACCCTATGGACCGTAGTCTGCCAAGCTCCTCTGTGCTTGGAGTTCTCTAAGCAAGTTTACTGGAGTGGGTGCCATTATATCATCTCCTAATTCCTTTTTATCTAATTCTGTGATTGCCAATCAATTGTCTAATAATGCAGCTTCTTTTCTGATAGGAGAGGCTATGCTGGTGAGACTGCGTGTCTGCCCCATTTGCCTGATAGGTTGTTTGCTTGAAAGTTATATTAATAAATCAGCATTCTAGTTTTATTCAACACTCACTGACCTTTATTAGCATGAATTGACTCTGAGTCGTATACTGTCAAGATCCACTTTCTAAAAGTCTAAAGGTGAGACAATGGCAAGTGGATAATTTACCAAAGGAAACCTGCTTTGAGGGTTTCTGTGAGGACTGCAGCAAGGCCTTTTTTGGGAGGCTTCTGCTCTCTTATTGTGAGACCCTTTAAAATATCTACAGAAAGTTATTGCAGTATTACAGGGAGACAGAGCTCTATTCATCAGGATACCAAGGGAGTATTTAAAACTAAGTCCCACGTCACAAAACCAATTTCTCTCTGTACACTGAGATGCAGGTGACTCTTTTGGAACCCCCTTGGTTATCCAGAGCCAATGACATCCCATGTGTCCCTTCCCCTCATCATTCATTGAGTCCATTCTGAGAAGAACTCGGGCAGCCCAGAGTTCAATAATTGGGACATGTAGGGATTCCAGCTCCCTGGCCTAATTTCACATATTAAATCAGCCATTTTTCCTTTTTAAAAAATTCCCCTGTTTATTGCTTCTCTCCTCTATCGACTCCTTCATGCATTCAGTTTTTTAACTGCATAATGCTACCAAAGAGTCCTGAACCCTATGCAGTAAAGAAATCTGAATTTTCTTACTGATGCATATAAAATCTCAGATGCCCGGATTCTGTGCCATGCTGTGCTCAGTGGGGATCAGGAAACAAAGGGGTGAAGGACGGTGGCTGCCTGGTGTCTTAATAAGATGCAGATCAGCCGAAGAGCATCAGACCATCAAATCCAGGGTCTGCAGCAACCGCACACCTTTCGTCAGGCTTGGAATGGGCCGAGATGGATTCGGGGCTTTATTGAAAGATCATACAGGATGACTGCAAAATCCCATTACTTGTTGATTAAGTATTGATTGCCTCGGTATTAACAAGCCAGCTAATATGAAGTGACCTCTGAGGCCAGTGGTTTAGGGGGAGGGGGAAGACAATTTACTAAAACAGGCAGGCAGATGAATAAGAGGGCTAGATTTGCTCTTGGCTTTTAGCTTCGGTTAAAATGTCACACTCGATAGTGCAGATCAATGCCCACTTTATTTCCTCACAGCCGTCTTATTACCATCATGAGGCTGCCTCCTTTGATGCTTTCTAATGACCCTCTGAACCGTCTGCTCGGCTCACCCTCTGCTTTCAAGTGAAAGGACAGGCCTCTCTGCCCCCTCGCTGCTGATGGAGCGGCCATGGACGAGACCAGGCCACGAAGACCAGCAGAGCCTTGTCCGGGGTCAGCAGTGCTGCGCTTGCTGTGCTTTTCCTCTTGTCCTTTGCTTTCCTTTGAGCATCTTCAGCATCAAAGCTTGTCTCCTCTTTCCAAGATTCCAAATAAAGCCGAGGCGGTGAAACGAGAGGCTGTGCTCCAAACGCCCACACGAGGCCACCATCTGGGTCAAGGGCTTTCTGACTTCATTCTCTAGGAAGGAAATTCTCGCCTATTTGAAACCTCTCCCTTCCATCTAGAAATGGGTGTCTTTGATAATGGCAAAAATAAGTAAGTAAATAAATAACTTAAAAAAAAAAGTGTCCTTCACTCCAATCAAGCAAGCTGACTTAAGAAGGCCTATGGCCTGTGCCAGCCAAAGGCATGGTAAGCAATCTTTTGCTATGGAAATGTTTGTTCGGTTTTTGGTCTATAAAGAGGAGCTTTTCTGAACATGCTCTGCTCTTTTAGCAAACTGTTTGGCTTCTGTGCTGCAAAATACTCTATTGACTACTTAGTCTAGCTCTCTCTGAGTATAAATATTTCACGTGCTGGCCAGGGTAGGGATTTGTCAATGCCCTCCTATTGGCCAGAATTCTGGCTTCAACTTTCTGCGTCAGAAAGAAAATAGAGAAGTGAACCTAGTGAAAAACTTTCTCCTTGGCAGACACACACAATTGGTCTCTGGAATGAAAAGGTTTCCAACACTGGATGGCTAGAGGGGGGGGACAGGAGTACAGAGAGGAAACTCTAAGGCTGGTATTCAAAACCAGTGTCAACCTGAAGATGAAAACCATAATAATTTCTCTGGGGCTTTGAGAAACTGCCTCAGTCAGTTTTTTTGCTGCAAAATTCATAATTTAAACCCTCTTCCCACTTATTTCAGCCTAAATTGGGTGAATGAAGATCATTTCTCCCTTTTACTTAACTATGTCAGTCTTTTTTCTCAAGGTTTTCTCAGGGTTCCATATAAAAGTCGTATAATTCAGAACCACTCAAAGTCCAGCACAAACAAAACCATTTTCCTTTCTCCTTTTCCCATCTATTATTTTCTGTTCTTATAGGAAAATCCACTAAATGTCTCTGTCACTTTCCCTATTTCTCAACCACAATCACTAAATATTTATTTAATACAAACCATGTGTATATTTACAACATTAAGTTGGCATTCAAAGATTTGCTGAATGAATACACTCGTTGTTTTGAATTATTTTTCATTGAATTCATGAATTTATCGTGTGGTTCTGTAATGTATAGAGACTAATTCTCTCTACAAAAATTTAGACAACATAATGAGAAACCTGGCTTGTATTCTTTCCTCAGTCTCATGACCTGCAATGAATTTGCTTGAAAACCTCTAAAATAATGAGTTCTATAATGAAAGGAACTTTTGGAAGAAAACATAAAAGTCTCAGCAAAGAACATTCCACATTTTCTATACCCAGGAACCCCTGAATGGAATGATATTCTGTTTAATTTTTGCAAAACTATTCTTGCCTCAGAGAAAATTTCTAGCTTATAAAAGATCTCAGTCTAAGACATAGAACAGGGATAAACAATTATTGGTCTCAGGAAAAGTTTACATAAAGTTATAAAAAAAAATAGATACACAGCAGGAGGTGAAGGGAAGTGAGGCTTAAATGGAAAGCACTCTTAAGTTTCTGATTTTAGTGCCATTCCTTTCATACCCAGGCACACCTTCTGAAAAAGTGATTAAATATGTGTGATCTGTCTCCTTTCTTCTAGTTCAGATGCACTGTACTCATATCTTTAGGAAATATTTATTAAATGATGACAACCTAACACCAAGTAAATATTTATTAACTGATGACTAGTAGGCAATGTGAAAACATCCCTAGGGAAATGCATGGCACCTGAGCCAAGGAGCCTCCTCTAAGGGAAACCAAAAGAATCATAGGAACATAGCAATATAATAGATCTAAAGCCAAAGATGATGGAGGCTCTGAAAATTATTGACTGAAGGATTCTATCCTGAGTGACTGCCTGGATGCAACCGGTATCTTGATTTCCGTCTGACCTCTTCTCCTTTATCGGAGTATATTAAACTAGTTTGCTAGATTTACCCTGAAACCAAAGGTGACATCATGACTTTCCATGACTCTGAGGGATCAATGGGGCGAGAGTAAAGCAAACAAGGTTCTGTTTTTGTTTTTTTTGTTACTTGGATGAACATTAATAGTAGTAGCATCTATGCATGTGTGTTGCGCAGTTGCTAAGTCATGTCTAACTCTGCGACCCCATGGACTGTAACCACCAGGCTCCTCTGTCCATGGGGTTCTCTAAACAAGAATGCTGGAGTGGGTTGCCATTTCCTCCCCCAGGAGATCTTCCCCACCCAGGGATCAAACCCACATCTCCTGCATTGAGAGGCAGATTCTTCACCACTGAGCCACTAGGGAAGTATAACCTATGTGTTTATTTTCACTGTCTCTTAAAAAATTTAGGGACCAGTGCTTTGAATTATATTTTTGTCAGAATGTTGCTTTATGAAAATCTTTATTATCTTCTTGGTTTTCCTCAGCAATCTCATTTTCTATACTCCCACAGCTTCTTCCCATCCCCTACCACATGCTTCGGAATTACTGAAACATTGAGTTCTTGTCCCTAACCCTGCCCCAATCCTGTTTCCCATGTCTTTGTGCCTCTGAACACACTGTTCTTATGCCTTGGGTATATTTCTTTCTCTTTCCTTCTTGAAGATAATTTCATCTATAAATATGTCCTGGTGTTTCCTAAAAGAATTTATTCACTTCAAAAAACTTTATATTTAAATATGCTATTTTATAGGTACTATACTAGATACCAGTGAGATAAAATTGAGTGAAAAAAAAAAAGACCCCAGGCTTAAGGACTCACATAGGAAAGAAAAATATGTAAACAAATGATTACGATATAACATGATAATACTCATAATGTAGAAAACACAGAAAGGTTACTGCTAGTACAAAGGAAGTACTGTTTCATTCTGGAAGAGCAAGGAATGAATAAATATGTTCAAATATGCAATATGGGTTGAGTAGAGTTTTCAAAATTTAAAGTGGAAGGCCATCAGTGCTGGAGGGGAGAGCAGAGAAAGGAGGAACCTATGCTCCTAGATTTAGCACACCCCATTTCTAGCTCTAATGTGATCATCTCTTACCACTTGGCCATGAACTTCACCAAGTCAGGTCTTCATTCTCGTCATCTCGTTGTATCCACTGAATTGGTACTCAAAATGCTTTTGAATGAATAATTTCATAAAATTCTCTCCAACTTCACAATCTATCATTGAAAAGATGAGTAAGCAGTTTTATATTTGACATGCTCCTCAATATCAACCAGGTCTGCAACACAAGATACACCTAAAGTGAGTTTCAAATAGGTCAAATATGTCTTCATTAACAGGTGTATCATGTATGCTAACGGTCTGTAGCTGGGCAAATATGTAGTGATATTGGTGGTGGATAGGATGCATTTGGGATGGTTGATGGTATGTTGAATTTGGAAACCAGTGTTCTGACTTTGGAATTTTAAAAGTCACACTTTGTCACTGACATCAGCACTCAAGGCCTGGGTGAGGCAGGTGGGTGGAATGAGTAGGAAGGTGGAATAGGTTCAGTTCAGGTGGTGAAAGAACTAAGGAGACGGTCATACAAAAGAAAGTGTGAACCATGTTCTTCATTTCCATTCTCTTTTAAAGGGTCTATACTGTATGGCTGTGAAATTCAGGGTCTGGTTATGCTAGACTGTGGCTGATGGGGAGTTTGGGAAAGGAAAGTTGGGGCAATTTGTGGTTGTTAAGGCCAAAGACTGTTACCTTTTAAAATACAGAGCGACTTTAAAGAATAAAACCGAAAACAGACAATATGAGAAGAACAAGTTTTTGCATGGCATTCCTAAGAAGAAATAATACACTTGTTATGCATTACAGTCTGTGCTCAAAATGCTATTTCAGCATTCTGGGTATTAAAAAAAGAACCTTATGTGGTCTTGTGGTGAACGACTGTGAAGGATTATTTAAAGTAAACTGTAGGGAAATATAAAACAAACCCAGCTAATTTATCACAACAGTGAAGATGCATAAATAAGATGTTTATGAATAACAAGGAGAGCTTACCTATTATTTCAAAAAAATTCATTTTTAGTAGGAAATCTGCCACATTTTATTTAAAGGAGAATGACCTCTATTTTTCCCCCACATCTCTATAGCCTCTGGTACAGCCTTACTTATTACTATGAATATAACATGATGGTTATTTTGGAAATGTTTTAATTACATGACAAGCCTCTGGGAATCTTGGCTTAAGAGATATATAACTTCACACTCAAGACTAATATTGCCTTAAGCCTGGGAGCTCAGGAACTCTGCAAAGGTGGCTGCCAATCAGTGGCCAATCGAAGAGACAGTGGATGATGAGAGTGAAGATATGCCTTTGTACCTTGTGATTCTTTCATCGAAGAAAATCGCATGGCATCTCTCTGGCCAAGTGGTTTCATGCATAAACATCCTAAACAGTTCTTCACAGAAAGACTTCCCTGGTGGTCTGGTGGTTGAGAATCCACCTGCCTATGCAGGTAACACAGGTCCGGGAAGATTCCACGTGCCATGGGGCAACTAAGCCTGTTCACCACAACTACTGAGCCTGTGTGCTCCACAACAAGATAAGCTTCTGCCATGAGAGCCTGTGCACCACAACTAGAGACGAGTCCCTGCTCGCTGCAACTAGAGAATGCCCACATGCAGCAACAAAGACCCAGCACAGCTAAAAATAATTTTAAAGGTGCCAATCATAGCTTTGGATTTTTATCTGAGTCCTTAAGATTAGTGTTATATTTCTGAAACCAACGTGCCAGTTCCTGTAATACTGACTGTCAATTGTCCAGCAAACAGTTTCTCCCTCCCTTCTGATCACACAGTTAGACTGCTTTTCTCTGCTTCTCTTGCAGTTAAACTAGATCCATCGTTATAACTTGTTGTTCAGTTGCTAAGTCCTGTCAGACTATTTGTGACCCCATGGACTGCAACAGGCCAGGCTTCCCTGTCCTTCACTATCTCCTGGAGTTTGCTCAAACTCATGTCTACTAAATGGACGATACCACCCAATCATCTCATCCTGTTTCCCCCTTCTCCTCCTGCCTTCAATCTTTCCCAGCATCAGGGTCTTTTCCAATGAGCCAGCTCTTTACATCTGCTGGCCGAAGTATTCGAGATTCAGCTTCAGCATCAGTCTTTCCAATGAATATTCAGGGTTGGTTTCCTTTAGGATTGACTGGTTTGATCTCCTTGCTGTCCAAGGGACTCTCAAGAGTCTTCTCCAGCAACACAGTTCAAAAGCATTACAAGTGATCTCTGGCAAATTTCCAGCCTGTGAAAACTCCCCTTCTGATCCTTATCTTACCTCTTTCCTTATGTACCAGGTGAATAGAGAAGTCTCCTAGGATCTAGAAGGTGGTAAAGCCACAGTGTGGAAGTAACCTTGCTCCTGAATGAATAAGCAGACTTTTTTTCACTTTTATGTTTCCAAAATCCAACTTTGTTGTGTTAAGTCACTCAGATTTGAGGTTGTTTGTTACAGTAGTTAGCCTGTAATTTATTCAAATACAAAATCTTTCTTGTGTCCTTTTTACATTTCTCTTTCTGAAGCAAATTTTAGCTGGTTTATCTTCTTGTGCCTAATAAACAGGAGGAAGTAAACTAGCAAAAATAAATATTTTCATTATTGAGAAATATGAGAGGATAAGTAGCTAAGTTAAGAACACCCTTCTAAGGATGATATTAAATATAACCAAGTCATAGATGCCTTCATCATGTTTGGAAAAGAGCTGTTGAAGAAAACAACGTATAAGCAATTCATATTGATGAAATTTTTTCCTGATATGATGAAACATAGATCAGGCATGAAAATGCACCATGAGTAACCTATGTCACTGGTCATTAATCCAGGTCTCATTGTGTCATGTGAAAGACAGCCAAGACTTTTAAACTCTTCGGAAACTCTTGTATCATGAAAACAAGTTCATGCTTCTTGGAACAGGTTTATTTATTCTAGCTATACTATCCTGAAAACCTCAGAAAAGTTTTGAGTCTTTTAGAAATTTGAGATGCCAACACAGTCCAAGCGTCCTTTAAGTAAATTCCGCAGTGATGCGGAATAAGATGTGGCAGTCATGAAGGTGTTTGTTGAATACTGTCATTATTCACCTTCTACTGGAAAGTCACATATATGAAAGCCCTACACCTTATCACCATCACATCCATTAAAATCCCATCAGGTTAGGAGAGGGAGACTTCACCAGTTAAAGAGACAGCACATGGAAATTCAAAGAAAGGACAGGTTTCAATACATCGTCCTCAAGATGTGATACTCTCAGAGGTTTGCACCACTGCTCTTTTACAAAATCTTTGATTTGCTTTTGATATGCATTTTCACCCTTTCAAATGCAACCAGATCTCAGTACATAGCACATTTTTAATGAGAAGAAGCAAGCAGGTGTTGATGTGTTATATATAACTGTTACAATTCCAGCTACTTTTGTCTAATGGATAAGAATATCACTTTTCAACAATACACTAAAGAAAATGAAAACCAAATAGAAACTTGTTCTTGTATTTGTTTTCTAGAGAGGACATGTTTAACTGATTGCTTTCAGATATTTGGGGAGACTATTGAAAGTTAGCAACATTTAGAAAATACTGAGAAGACATTAATGTGAATCAAGCTCACATTATTAATAATTTGTATATTACTTAATTACCCATGTTTCTTTCTTGAAAACATCTCTGAGTGGAAATATTTGTTCCTTGATACACATCACGGGTTGACGTTTCTATTACTGAAATTCACACTATCAAAGTGATGAGTTTTACCATAAGTACTTCAACTGCTGTCCTTTTCAAAACATCCATGATAGGAATACATGCACCCACTTTAAACCCATGGAAGGGTTGATATAACAGTGTTGCAATATTTACCCACAATTATCAAAAATGCTAACTTACGTGATGCTGTTGGCTACAATAGGATCATAATCAGCAACAAAGTATTTATTCAATGTGTAGTCTCTATAAATAAAATGTTTGGGGATTAAGGTAGAGGAGTTGTGTGACATGCATTCAAAGAAATTACGGATTATTGGAAAATATGAAAAATCAATGTGAGAGTAATGACTACGAATACACGAAACTTTAAAAACAATCCATGGCATAGATATACTCTACAAAGTTTCACTGACAGCCAGTCTGAGCAGACCAAAAAGTCATTGCTCACACAAAAATTGGGCCCACGTTGGGTAAGTGCACATATCCAGCAATAGGAGGTGATCTTGGGAGGTAAGTCAGTGGGTCCATCCAAGTCTGAGTGCTTGAAAATGAGCCTTAGTCATGCAGGTTTTCTGAAATGTGCCCTTTCTCAGTTTGAGGAAATTCCCTTCTATTGCTAGTTTACTGACTGTGTCATAAATGGATGTTGAATTTGGTTAACTTTTTTTATACATATTATGATTATCACAAACACACACACAGATTACCTCATTCATTCTGGCAGTATGGTGATTTTGTCTTGATTCATGAATGTTCAAGTAGTCTTGCACTTTGGGAATAAAACCTTCCTGGCCATCGTGTATGTATACACATTTCATATACAAGTGCTGGCTTTTATTTGCTGGCATTTTGTTTGGTTTTGCATCTATACTCTTGAGGGCTATTGAGCCATACATTTTCTCCCCACAACGTCTTTGTCTTGTTTTGGTGTCAGGTAATAACAGCTTCACAAACTGTGTTGGAAAATGTTAGCTCCTCCTCTAATGTCTCAAAGAGTTTGTGTAAAATTGGTGTCGCCTTTTTCTTAAATGATTGATAGAATTCACCAGTTGAAGCTATGTGGTCTGGGAATTTTTATTTTGAGAGTAATTTTAGATTATCAATTCAATTTGTTGAACACATATAGCTATTTATATTTTCTATTTATTCTAGTGTTAGTTTTGGTAATTTTTGTCTTTCAAACCACTTTTTTTATTTCATCTAAGTTGTCAGCTTTATTGGCTTAGTGCTTTTTATAATATTGTCTTAATATTAATATATTTAATGAATTTACAATGTTCAGTGGTATCATCACTTTCTTTCCTTCTGTTGGCTTCCTTTCTCTCCAATCAGGTATGTGTAAACATGAATGTCTTCCAGGCCTCTGTGAACTTGGGGGGCTGTTCAGCTTGCAGCATCTCAGTGTTTCTTCTTTGCTGAGCCTTATGAAGTTTCCCTCTGCTTTTTTCAACCAGAGATTCATAAAGACCTCTAACAGATCCTGATAGCTCTTTCTTGCATTGTTCCTCATATTGCTCTGCATCACAAATTCTAACCACCAGCATTCCAAGACCTGTCTCCTCATATCAGTGATATGACTGTTTCCATCTTTGGCCCATTACATGCCTCTGGACTGAAAACCAAGGTGACTGGATGGCTTACCTTGTTGGTTTCCTTTTTCAGGGCTTCCCTGATAGCTCAGTTGGTAAAAAAATCCACCTGCAATGCAGGAGACCTTGGTTCAATTCCTGGGTCAGAAAATCCACTGGAGAAAGGATAAGCTACCCACTTCAGTATTATTAGGCTCCACTTGTGGCTCTGCTGGTAACGAATCCACCTGCAATGGGGAAGACCCGGGTTCAATCCCTGGGTTGAGATGATCCCCTGAAGAAGGGAAAGGCTACCCCCTCGAGTATTCTTGCCTGGAAAATACCATGGGACCAGATTTCCATGAAAAGTCCATGGGAATTCCATGGCACTGCCTGTCATCCAACATCTGAAAACAGCTATTTCATGTATTTTGCCCAGTTTACCAGTTGTTTGGAGTCCTAGTAAGTCTGGTACCGCTTAATCTGCCATGGCCAGAAACATTAGCATTTTACTAAAGATGGGAGAAACTGAAACTCAGATAGTTATTTTTTTCGGTGTACACTGCTAATAAACATGACTAAACCCTCTACCTATACTTTTTCTACTCTATCATGTTGCCTCTCAACTTATCCAGCAGATGTTTATGGAACGCATAGAAAGAATTTTGCTAAATTTAAGATAATCCCTCAAATTTATGTAATTGGAACAAAATGATATATTCACATGAAACAGTATAAGACAGTGAATTATGCAGTCTGTACTGGTAAAGTTTAAAGAAGATGGGCGACAACATGTTTTTCAAAGTTGTTTTAACAGTGGAAAATTATTGCATGTAACTGAAGTATAAATAAAACAAAGAGAGAAAATATAATGCTGAGAAAATGTCCAATGGTTGACATTGGTGAGTACTTTCTGATTTTAATGTCTTGATGTCAACTGTATTAGTCTCATTGGGGTAAAGTCAAGTCATTTTTATCTTTTTGTCTTCTCTGCAGCCCCCTGAAAGAAGTCTATTTGAGAATTATTCACTGACTCCATTATAAAGCAGAGATCCTAAAAGCTGATTTATTTTAATCAGATTAAAATCCTTAATAGTTTTAAAAAGATACATTTTAGCTTTAGTGGACAACTGAAAATTTTTTAAAGCAACAGCTTCCACAGAATATAATTAAGATCGTCTAAAAATTTCAATGTAATTGAATTAGTTATTTAAAATTTGGTTTACTCAAGAATTTATTTAATAATTTAAGGCATCTCTATATGGAGGAACAGACTTGGTAAAAAGCCAAGAAACAAACATATCACAAAAGGATCTACCTATGATATTTATTAAGTGTCAAAATTTGCACCTCATTGTATAAGCAAGTGACATGCCCATCACAAAGCAGAATTCCATGAGTCTGATAGATTTAAATAAATACTAACCTCCCATATATTATGGTTGCTGTGAAATACACAGAAATGGGAGCCTCTTGGCTACTTCTCAGGTCTATTCCACATTTCCTGTATTTGTAGATGTGTTAAGTGTCACAGGTAGACTTTTTCCCCCAGCTCTCTAGTTGTTTCTAGGGGTTGGTAGTCATTTGACTCTTACTAAAGTAAGAAACTAGTTTGTTGATCTTCAGGCAAAAAGACACAAAATTATTGATGTCTTCTTAGAATGCTTATGCACATAGGATGAGAAAGAGTTCCGACATGAGTGCAAACAAAAGAAAGTAAAATTAGTACGTAAAGATGGTTTTTGGAGCAGATGCATTGAGCACACATTTGCCTCTAAGCCTGAGTGTTTAAGAATCTATCTCTCAGTGAATCATAATTTCTAAATTAAAGGTAGAAAAAAACTGTTGAGGATCCTTTCCACCCTGATTCATGTGATATATGTGATGGCTTATGGTTCATTGTGTGTGTGTGTGGTAGTCGCTCAGTCGTGTCCGACTCTTTGTGACCCCAGGGACTGCAGTCTGTCAGGCCTCTCTGTCCATGGGATTGCCCAGGCAAGAATACTGGAGTGGGTTGCCATTTCCTCCTCCAGGGGATCTTCCCAACCCAGGAGGGTATGGTTCATTATTATCACGTTTTCCCAAAAGTGCTAATTAACCATCTTGATATATTGAGAGAAAACAGTCACTATAGTCCTGACGGTCTGAGGTGGACAGTCAACAGCACACATGGAAATCACATGTGTTTGCAAACTTATATGACTGGAGTAGAATTAAAAATGAGATCCGTATATGTATGTGTCAGGGGTCTCCTGACTGCAAGCTGTAAGAAGAGCTCACTCAAACTTTACTCAGCATAAAAGACCCCTTTAGTGAGGTGGCTGGAAGGAGCTGACATGAACAAGTCAAAGTCACTCAGTTGTGTCTGACTCCTTGCGACCCCATGGACTGTAACCTGCCAGGCTCATCTGTCCATGAAATTCTCCAGGGAAGAACACTGGATTGGGTAGCCTTTCCCTTTTCCAGGGGATCTTCCTTACCCAGGGATCAAACCCACGTCTCCCGGATTGCAGGTGGAATCTTCACTATGTGAGCTACCAGGGTGCGGAGGTGAACTTTCCATATTGTGAGCTGGGACCAGCACTGGCACAGCTTCTGCATTTCTCTCTTCCGTCCACTGGGACTTGGGCATCTGAATGATCTAAAATCGGGATCCTCAGACTTGGTACTATTCACATTTTGGGCCAGCTCATTCTTTCCTTGGTATTGGGGGGAGCGGGGGAGGGCACTGTTCTGTGTATTGTAAGATGTTTGGCAGCTTCTTCTCCAGCCTCTGTGCCATAGGTACCAGTATTGCCTTCTGCTTGAGTTCGACAACCACAAACATCTCCAGACATTGGTAAAGATCCTACGGAGGAAAACACTGTCACCAGCTGAGAACCACTGGCTTAGAGATTAATAGCATATACTGCATAGTTTCAAATTCTGTCACTTTCTGGCTGTGTGAACTTGAGCAAGTTATTTCAGTCTCTGTACTTGAATTTATTTATCGATCTAATGATGATTATACCATTATCTACAAAATAAGGATATTCTGATGATTTGTTGTTGTTCAGTTCATTTCAGTCGCTCAGTCGCATCTGACTCTTTGCGACCTCATGAACTGCAGTACACCAGGCTTCCCTGTCCATCACCAACTCCCGGAGTCCACCCAAACCCATGTCCATTGTGTTGGTGATGCCATCCAACCATCTCGTCCTCTGTCATCCCCTTTCATCCCTGTCTTCAATCTCTCCCAGCATCAGGGTCTTTTCAAATGAGTTGGCTCTTCGCATCAGGCGGCCAAAGTATTAGAGCTTCAGCTTCAGCGTCAGTACATCCAAAGAATATTCAGGGCTGATTTCCATTAGGATGGACTGATTTGACTTCCTTGCAGTCCAAGGGACTCTCAAGAGTCTTCTCCATCGTCACAGTTCAAAAGCATCAATTCTTTGGCATTCAGCCATCTTTATGGTTCAACTCTCACATCCTTACATGACTACTGGAAAAACCATAGCTTTGACTACATGAATCTTGGTTGGCAAGTAACATCTCTGATTTTTAATACTCTAAGTTTGTCATAGCTTTTCCTCCAAGGAGCAAGTGGCTTCCAATTTCAAGCGGCTTCCAATTTCACCATCATTCTGAGGATTGAGATCATACAAATTAAATTCTCAGAACATTCTTAAAATGCTTGCACCTAGTCAGCCTTCAAGTGTTGCTAGCCCTTAATACTAACAGCAACGTTCCCTTCATTTTGTAAAGAAATGGCTTCTGGCAGCACCACATTAAAAAGAAGTAGCTTAATAACTTCAGCAAAATCAACAGCATTTTTCTCCCAGGTTATCAACCAGTCCAGCTTGGGTCATTCGACTGTGTCTTGAACCAAGTACAGCTGCCAAAGAGATGGAGTTGTGTGAATGGTGAGGCTTGTGTCAAACCAATTTCATAGCTAAAAGAAGAGATTTTATTCAAAGAAGTGAGATGGACAAGCATAATGGGCAGGCAAAGTTGAAACACACCATGGACCTCTTAAGTGTAGTCAACATGTGCAAAGTAGACTTCCTGCCTTGGCAACTATCCTCAGGTCATGAAAACCCATCTCTAGTCACATTTTGGTGAGTTTTCTGGGATAAAGAGGTCAGCAAACTATCAGACCAGACAATGTCAAGCTGTACCAAGAAAATGACCCTCCGAAAAGGTATCAAAGGCAGACCTGCTATCCTCAAAACTATGACCCAGAAAGATGTTATGGGGAGGGAGGTGGGAGGGGGTTCATGTTTGGGAATGCATGTAAGAATTAAAGATTTTAAAATTTAAAAATAAAAACTAAAAAAAAAAAAAAAAATAGAGTGGCATAAGGAATGGACATAGCTGTTCTTTGCCAGTTTTGTAATGAGAAAGACAAAGCTGGAACAGTCCTGACCAAAGCCGCCTTTCACTGAGTTCTTCCAAGGGGTAGATTCTACATTGTTTTATCTCAATCAATACAGCATTTCTGCGTGGTCATTGATATGATTCCTATTTTTAAAATGAGGAGACTGAAGATTTTCTAGGAAGGAGGAGGAAATTTGCCTAAGGTTCACATCCAGTAAAGGATGAAGCCAGAATTCAAGCTCAAGCTTGTCTGACTTCACAGTTTCTATTCTTCATCCCCACATTTCCAGCCAAGAGTCTGGCCAAAATGCACAGGAAAACCGAGTTGCTGGATTTGGAGGTGGGTGGGTACATGCTTACTGAAGAAGACAGAGCATTAATTAGGGATTCTCTGGTTGGTAAATGAGCCTAACAAGCACTAAACTGTGAGAAATCTGCAAATTTCACATACTAGAGATGGAAGTCCATGCAAGATGAGTCCTCCCTGTCAGAGATTCACTTCTTTTGTCTTAGAGTTGTCTTGAGTATTTGCACTTTCAGACATTGCCTTTTGTTTAACAACTCAGCTCAATTCAACTTCTATTCAGGGGTAGACTTAGACCAGTAGTCACCATGGATAAAAAGAAAAGAAATCACAGTTCAGTTTCATTGGAATTGCTTTTCACATCAAAGTTTCCTCCTTTATTTGTGATTGGATAGCACTAGTTACTCCTACTTGGTAAAGTCTTGATCAGGTAAGATGTACCCAGATATCCGTATTGTGCGTAATACTGCAATGAACATGGGTTGCAGATAACTCTATGAGATCCTAATTTCAATTCCCTTAGATACCAACATAGAAGCAGAATCACTGAATCATATTATATTGAATAAGTTTCTTAATTTCACTGGTCTTTAGTTTTCTCGTCTGTAAAGCAGTTTAGTAGGATTTCCCAGGTGGCTCAGTGGTAAAGAATCTGCCTGGGTTGGGAAGATCTCCTGGAGAAGGAAAGGGCACCTACTCCAGTATTCTTGCCTGGGAGAGTCTATAGACAGGGAAGCCTGGCAGGCTACAGTCCATGGGGTCGCAAAGAGACATGACTTAGCAACTAAATAATAACAACAACAAAGAGGGCTAATAGATAAACCTTTTTCCTAGGATTCTGAGGGTCTTATAAAATGATTTTTTAAGTAGGACTTGGCCCATACACACTCAGTTTCATGAGTTTTCTTTCCTTTCCCCACTCTTTCTGTGAGCTCTTCTTATATTCTCTAGAAGAAATAAAATGGAATAGTTAAGTGAACAGGCACTGGAGTTTATGCTCTATCACTTAACTTCCCTGACTGGACAAAATACTTAATCTTCTCTTTAACATGTGAATTAAGGGGCTTCCTTGATGGGTCAGTGGTAAAGAATCTGTCTGCCAATGCAGGAGACGTGGGTTTGATCCCTGATCTGGGACTGTCCCACAGGCCACAGAGCAGCTAAGCCTGTGCACCACAGTTGAGCCTGTGCTCCAGAGCCTGAGAGCCACAACCATTAGTCCACAAGCCACACTACTGGAGCCTGCGTGCCCTGGAGCCTGTGATCCGCAACAAGAGAAGCCCGGGCACCACAAGGGAAAAGCTCGGGCACCAAGAAAGGCCCAGCAAAGCCAAAAATTAATAACTGAATGAAAGCATTTTAAAATGTGAGTTAATGATTGAACCCTCTTCACGGGGTAATAAAATGAAATGAGATAATTAGGCAAAATGCTTATCCTGAGCCTTTTTCAAACAATGATGGTGAATACTGGCATTTTTACCATACCAAGCCTTTGTGGGGATGCATTCCATGAGCAGGCTCCACCCTAACTCGTTCTGGAGCCAGTCTGGACCAAAACAGGGTACTATCAGTCTCACGGCACAAGCTAAGTGATCTAGAATCAGTCTGAAATAGTATCTTTGTAGATACATTTATGCATTTTAATTCTCCCCTTGAAAATGCATTTCCTTTACATTATTTTTTCTTCTAGACTGCCCTGTGGTGCAGTGCCCCGAGGCATGAAATTGAGACTTCTTGACATCTTTAGCAAGACGTGAGATTGAAAGGTGTATTTAAGAACCAGACCTAATGGTTTAAATTAAGGAATCCAGAGAGAAAAGAAAGGGTCAAAAACAGGGTCAGGGAGTCCACCTCTTCTACCCCTGGAGAATGGCAGAAAGAGAAAGATGACATGTGGAGGAAAGGAAAGTCATTACATGTCATGAGTCTTGATGGCTTCTTTGGGGCTGCAGTTTGGAGAGGGCAGATATATTAGAAAAGTGTAGGAATTATCATAAGGAAAAGGGAATTCTGTCCAGATTCCAAGTGAGGCTCTAGAACAGACCTTCCCTTGGTAGTTCTCTTCCGCCCACATCCTTCTATCCTAACCCTACCTTACCAATCCCTAATGAACCTGTATGATGGTTAAGTTTGGCTTCCCAGCCTGGTTATGCAGAGAGAAGTCCTTCAGCTCCTCTTTCATGGGCCAGGCTCATATGCTCTGTGGCGTGGAAGAGACCCAGGAGTTGACTTGTCCTCTTCAGGAGGAATTTAGAAGGCCTTCGACTGGAGATCCAGTAGGACTGTGACAGCGTATCCCATGCCAATAGACTAGGTAGCACTAGTTTAGCAGAGGCTGCAGATGAGCCATCCGGGCATGGGATGGATGGAAGGTGTGTCAGATCCAAGGATAGGCAGGCCATCAGAGAGTGCTGCAACCTGCTGGCAAAGCCAACAGAGGATGGGTCGTGGGTTACCCTGGCCACAGACATTATCCACAACCAGAAAGGGCAAGAGGTGTTTCTGCATATCCCCACCCCCTATCTCCATGCGATTTTAATTTTTAGGAAAGTCACATTGATAGGTTAGTCTAGATTCCAATGGGCTGCAACCCTACAGTTAGAACTGCATCTGTTTGCATAATGAAGATGAAAAGTTATAGGAAATCAACTCTGTCATCCAATTTCTGAGAGCTACAGCCACTCACCGTGGGCCAGACTTTGGGAATTTGCTGCCCTCTGAGTGCCAGCAATAAGAGCTGGCCAAAAGACAGGATGGGCAGTAGAGTGACCGAGCCCAGAGACGGCATGCCCAGGGCCAGTGGCCAAGCAGGAACTGGCAAACTGGTCAGGAGACAAGAGCAATTGAGGCAGCTTAATTTGATTTTAACAAATATGGGGACTTTATTTCCCTCAAAAAATAACAAAAGCAGAAAAGAGAGAACCACTGCAAACATCCTTCATTATACCCATTCATGCCTTGAGGCTAAATTTCAGCTCTATGCTAATATGGGCATTCTTAGTTTCTCTTTAGTCGTGCTGTAAAAATGTATTTGCACATTGCAAAATACTCCACAGGCATAAACTTAAGTCCTGGTGCTTGTACATAAAGTACCCAAAATAAATTATGTCAAAAAATGAAACTGACAAATATTTAGTTATCTAGGCACCATGAGAAATAGAAATAGGGAAAGGCATGTAGCTGACAATCAAGTTACAATGGCAGGCCCTAAGACTTGAGGAACTTGTGGCTGCTCACAGCAAGAAGAGGCAGTCTCAGACTGAACAGAGTCAGTGACCAAGACACAAAGATGGGAGAGACCACTTCAGCCTATGGTGAGTGCTTGGGTTTACCTTGGAGGCAGGGCCAGACAAAGGGAGGACCAGGTAGTCATGGGGGCAGATCAATCTACAAAGGATGCTGTAAATCAGGAAAAATGCCAACCTGACACTCCTTGTATAATTTTCACACTGTAAATCAGCCCAGCTCTCTCCAAGTAGGGAGTACGGTAGTAAGACAAGGGACAAACCCATCTCACTGGCACTATTAGCTTAATAGAGGATTTTTTCAAGTTGGGAGGCACAACCCAGGCCAGCCTCCAGTCCTAATAGCAGCTTCCTGATGCCACCCTACATCAGAGCCCTTGGAAGCTGAAATTCTGTAATTACTCACAATAGCCAAGGCAGGGAAACAACCTAACTGTCTGTCAATGAATGAATGGAAAAAGACAATGTGGTATACATACACCACACACACACACACACACACATACAAGAATATTATTAAGCTCTGAGAAAGAAGAAAATCCTACCATTTGTGACAACTTAGATAAATTTTGAGGGCATTAGGCTAAGCGAAATATCAGGCAGCAAAAGATATTGTGTGATCTTATGTAACAGCATAAATGGGAAAAGAATTTGAAAAAGAAAAGTTACATGTATGGGTACAACAGGAAAAAAATGTTTTACAAATCTAAGGGGGGAAAAATCGCTGAACTGTAAAAAAAAAATTTAATATTTTATGGTTTCATTTATATGTAAAATCTAAAAATGACAAACTCAGACCAACAAAGAATACAGGCTGGTTACCAAAGCTAGGGGTGGGGGTTGAGGAAATGGGAACATGTCGGTCAAAGGGTACAAACTTCTGGTTACAATCAGATGAACAAATTTGGGATGTAATGTGGAGCATGGTGAGTGTAGCTAATAATAGTGCATCATACACTTGAATGTTGCTAAGAGAGGAGATTTTAAATGTTCTCACCACAAACAAGAAATAGTAACTATGTGACAGGACGGAGGTTGTAGCCAATGCTATGATTTCGCAGCATATAAATGTATCAAATTAACACTTTCTACACCTTAAACTTAAACATTCAGAAAACGAAGATCAAGGCATCCGGTCCCATCACTTCATGGGAAATAGATGGGGAAACAGTGGAAATAGTGTCAGACTTTATTTTTTTGGGCTCCCAAATCACTGCAGATGGTGATTGCAGCCATGAAATTAAAAGACGCTTACTACTTGGAAGGAAAGTTATGACCAACCTAGATAGTATATTCAAAAGCAGAGACATTACTTTGCCGACTAAGGTCCATCTAGTGAAGGCTATGGTTTTTCCTGTGGTCATGTATGGATGTGAGAGTTGGACTGTGAAGAAGGCTGAGTGCCAAAGAATTGATGCTTTTGAACTGTGGTGTTGGAGAAGGCTCTTGAGAGTCCCTTGGACTGCAAGGAGATCCAACCAGTCCATTCTGAAGGAGATCAGCCCTGGGATTTCTTTGGAAGGAATGATGCTAAAGCTGAAGCTCCAGTACTTTGGCCACCTCATGAGAAGAGTTGACTCATTGGGAAAGACTCTGATGCTGGGAGGGATTGGGGGCAGGAGGAGAAGGGGACGACAGTGGATGGCATCACTGACTCGATGGACATGAGTCTGAGTGAACTCCGGGAGTTGGTGATGGACAGGGAGGCCTGGTGTGCTGCAATTCATGGGGTCGCAAAGAGTCGGACATGACTGAGCGACTGAACTGAGCTGAGTACCTTAAACTTACACAATGCTATGTGTCCTCTATATTTCAATAAAATTAGAAAAGTGTTAAAATATAAACTTAAGGTCATACAACTGGAAATAGTAGACCTGGTTTTGAACTTGCGAAAGTCTAGGCTTTCCCTACAAGGCAGCCTTTCAAAGACAACAACCTTGACCCACCCTGCATTGTTATATGGGGACTAAATTATATGATCCAAATACAGAGCAGTACCTATATTTCATCAAAAGAATAATTTGATATAGCGATGGAAACAAATTCTGCAAGGTCTCACTTAACTTGAGAGTTCTTAACTTTGTTACGACTTGATTTTCCTAAAGCCAGAGAAAAAGTACTTAATATGCCCAGACCACATACAGCTTATGGCTCGTGTGTGTGTGTGTGTGTGTGTGTGTGTGTGTGTGTGTGTGTGTGTGTGTGTTAGTCACTCAGTCGTGTCCAACTCTTTGTG
Source organism: Ovis aries (assembly GCF_016772045.2). Lineage (NCBI taxonomy): Eukaryota > Metazoa > Chordata > Mammalia > Artiodactyla > Bovidae > Ovis > Ovis aries. Next base: position 64,937,175 of record NC_056056.1, read on the forward strand.
ACCCCATGGACAGTAGCCCACCAGGCTCCTTTGTCCATGGGATTCTCCAGGCAAGGATACTATGGCTCATGGCTCGGTCAAAAAAAAAAAAAATCAGGATTTCCAAGTTGAATAGGAGAAAAACAGCTTGTTGTATTGGTGGAATGCTTTATACAAAACAAAGAAAGAACAACATTGTCACTCTCTTGTACAAACAGCACCAAGAGTTTGGGCTTGGCAGAGAGAACGGGAGATCCTCATTCAGGAAGTGCCCAGGCAGAGAGGACTGAGAGGTGGGGAAATGGAAGGGCAGTGGCTGGGCTAGGGTGCCACAGCAGAGTGAAAACTGCTCTTACATTTATGTGTGTTGGCCTGGCTGAGCAGAGGAGATATCCTTCCATCTCCCTTTGGGACAGATGACAACAAGCCCTATGTGAGACACGAAATTGAGATTTATCCTTTGCCTGTTCTGAGAAGACAGCTAGCTCCAGCTTATGCCGCCCTCATGTTGCAAATGTCGGTGCCCCAGGAACCTGATAAGCATCTCAAGAGAAGGGATTGTCTTCTACTTATTCGTAGACATACCAGGTGGGTAGGAAGATGTCTTTCAATAAGTATGGAATGAAAGAATTGTCCCTGAAATGATCATTCACTTCCATTTCATCGTAACATCTGAACAGACATGCAGAAAAGGAAGAGTGATTCTGCCACTCAGTGAATCTCCACAGAAACCCAGCTGTAAGGTTGGACTGAGGAGCCTGGTGGGCTATAGTCCACAGGGTCACAGAGTCGGATACAGTCGAAGTGACTTAGCACACATCTTTACTCTCTTTCACGGACTCCCTAACCTTTTCTTTTGTCATAACCTCCATATCACCTCTTACTCATTCCCTTTGCCAGCAAACAACATTGCCTTTTCCTCCATGAGTAGCCTTGTAGTCTCCTAAAGCCAGGGATGTGGACATTCATGCTCTCAGCTCACTTGCTTTTGTAGGTTTCTCACTAGCTCCCTTTAAAGCTTGTAGCTACTTCTCCATGCTCTGGCTCTGGCATCCCCGCCACCCCCGCCCCCCGCCCCCCGCCGTGTACTTTGATGACACCGAGTGGTTCTGACATGTCCATATGCCTTGCTCTCTGCCATACATGAATGAGGAAATAGAGCAGGAAGACAGGAAAAGGAGTGGTGGGGAAAAGCAGGTGAGATAATGAGAGCAAACAGTCAAAGCAATCATTTAAGTTTGAGAAATGCAGACATTACTGAAAGCTGCAGAAAAGAAAACATTCTAACCCTTAAAATGATGGACAGAATGTGGAGGGGTATTACACTTTACGAAAATACAAAGGAATTCAGTACAACACCCAGGAGGTAGGGTGGGGTGAGACAAACAAAACCAAATAGTGGCATGTTATTCTTTCAAAGGAGAGAAGAGAAATTAGCATGATGTGATCAGAGAGAATAGATTAAGCTGGAAGACAGTGGGGCTAAGCCTGAGTTATTGAGAGATCAGAGTAATTTAGGAGAAAAGAACCAGTTTCTTCCAAAGCTGCTGTCTAACTTCCTGACTCTGTGGCATTTCTCTTTCCACGTCTCAGACCCACTGAACTGCCAACTGTCTGTGATAGAGCGCTGCAGTGTTCAAGTTGGGAGCCATCATGGCCACCCCTAGGAGGTGAGCTTAGGACCTTCAGATCATAAAGTGCTTCTCAGATCTGCCCCCATCAGACCTGAGGTCAAGAACATACATATCATAGGTCTAAGTAATACATTATATCGAGCTAACAACCATTAGAAAGATATATTCTGTTTTCCAACCTTGGTGAATATAGATTTTTAATAATCTGGAAATTCAGCATCTAAAATTAGAACTTTTGGATTTCTTGGAGTACTTTAATGGAACTTGAAGATGCAGAGAAAGCGGGTTTTCAGTCCCCACAGCCTGCACTTCTCACAAACAGCCTCATTTCAGATATGGGCTTCATACTGTTCCATACCACAGTTATATGGATATCATCACCTGCATACCCAAAGCCAAGTTTTTCACATATCTTCCCTGTGAACAGCCACCCCTTGGCTTCCATTGACCACTTCTGAAGATCACACCTGCCATTTCAGCAGCACAGTCCATCCACAGGAATATGGAATCCTGGGAATTTTGTGCTGGCCCTTGAGAAATGTACAGCACGGTCAGGAAGTGAGGGCAGAGTCTCTGCTTGGGCTCACCCTGTAACCAGGAATGCCCTTCACCTTGTGCAGAGGACGGCAGTCAGGGGATGACCAGAGAGAAGGCTTCAAAAGCCTGAAATCTGAGGCCTGTCTTGAAGCACTGCCCCTGTGGTCGTAATTGCGCTTGCTGGCAGTTAACCTGGGGAAACTACCAGTCTAAGCTGCATGCAACATACGGGTAGCACTGAACGCAAAGTGAGGAATGGTAAGGAGAGTTAAACGGTTATACAAAAAGGTAGCCAACTGAACTCTCAGAGTTCACGAGTCTCTACCAGTTTCCTGGCCTTTAATAAATCACACCCATGACCACCAGAAAAGTTTCTCCCATTCTCTTGCCACTATATTATGCTGCACCTATTCCATTTCCCAGATTCTTTTCACACAGATTGATGATGCAACGCCACCCTATGATACATGGACTATGGACACTATGTAGGCTGATGTACTGAAGGTGAGAGGAGAGACCAACAGCCACATTCAGCCCCTTGTCAGGAACTCCTTACACATTTTCTTTTGAAAGAGATTGGCTCTTGAAGGGAAGATTCATGTCAGATGAGAGAGGAGTGGTTAGGCCATTTTGAAATCTGTATGTCCTTGCACAAGAATCTATGAGAGGAGAAAAGATATCAAGCTTTCTTTTGCTTATTTTTAGGGTGCTGTTGTTCAGTCACCCAGTCATAACCTATTCTTTGTGACCCTATGGGCTGCAGCATGCCAGGCCTCCCTGGCCCTCACCATCTCCCAAAGTTTGCTCAAGTTCATGTCCATTGCATTAAGTGATGCCATCCAACCATCTCATCCCATGAGGACGCCCTCTCTTTTTGCCCTTAGTCTTTCCCAGCATCAGAGATTTTCCAATGAGTTGGCAGTTTGCATCAGATGACCAAATTACTGGAGCTTCAGCTTCAGCATCAGTCCTTCCAATGAGTATTCAGGGTTGATTTCCCTTAGGATTGACTGGTTTGATCACCTTTTTAGGGTAGTTCATTCATAACATTAACCAGAGTCACACTCTTCAATGGAAATAAAACAGTATGCTTCTATAAGGTCATAAGGAACCTACCTTGTCTTTCTGCCTTTACACTTATGCTTTCTCCTATCATCCTTCCAAATCCTTGACAGGTTGACCAATTGGATTATATATGAGAATCTTTCACCTTCCAGGGAACTTTAAGAATCCCTTACACAGGATTGTAACTCAGCAAATACAGCTCTGCATAAACCTCGAGGCACAGGCTTCCAGCTTGGCTGGACTGAGGTGTGAGAACCCAAGTGTGATGTCAACCTACCATGTGGACAGTTTTAAGTCAGCTCCAATGTGTACTCAGCTGCCCAGCTCTAAATAGAGGTCTTGTGGGCCACACGGAACCTCAGCTCTTTTATAGCCATCCTCCCAGACTTCAAAGCACTTGGCCCAGATGAGCCAATGAAATCGGATATATATGTATATTTTTTTATTTTTATTTTATGCTCCTCATGTCCAGGCAATTGGAATAAACTGTAAATTAGGTGTTACAGTGCTGTAGTTTGGTTAGATGCAATGGTTTAGAAATGTAGCTTTTGTTTGTTATGAGATAATAGCTGCTTTGCTTTGTTGTGACAGTAGCAATAAAGTAAAGTTACTACGATGTAAAATGTGGTAACCAGCCCAAACTACTGAAACACAGCTACAAATCAGGGGTGGCCCAACTCTGAGAACTTTATGCGGAGTGCCATCTCTGCACAAGTGGCACGGAGAGCCTTGCTCTCATAGCCATCACATGGGTCATATTGCTGCAGGTCAAACCATGTTCCTTAAACTACAGGGTAAAGCTCTGTTGGGAAAGGGAAAATTTTCATGCCATTAACTTCACATAGAAGGGAGGCTTTGTTGAGCCTAAGCTGATATTCAGATGTGCCTGGACAAGTTCTTCAGAATTGGGATATGGTTCAATGTCTCTAGGAACCAATTTTCTGAGAAAATTGGCTGGGGAAGTACTCTTTTGTACCATTGCCTGGGAGAAAGCCTGAGATGGAGAGGAAAGGATCATATTTATGTTAGGTATTAGTCCTTATTTTGACCTTATCCATGCATACCTGTACCTTATGGATGGTGCTATAAGAAAAAGTTGAAATATTGTTTTTTTGAAGGAACTGCAAGGAAAGGGGCTACCACACTGACTGTTTCACTGAACTGGTAATAAAATGTGCCATGGAATAGAAGATAGACACATTTTCACCAGGGGGCTCCCAAATAGTGAGGAGTAGGTGGGTAACTTTGGATGCAGCAGGAGGGAGGCAGGGCCCCTGGCACTGGCCTCAAAATTCTTATCAATCTTGGATGCAATAGCAAAGAACTATCATCAGGGGCTTTAAGTCAAGCCAACATCAATACAAGACAATTCATGAGCCTGTGTGAAGCAGCCCAGGAAAGCCAGGAAGTATTGATGGAAGGCTGGGCGAGAGGGACTTGTGTGTATCTCTTGCAGAGTCCTTTAGTCCCAAAGGTTCAGCAAATTTCAGAAAAATTGGAGCCATTAATGTGATTGTAAGCCTGGTTGTACCAGAATTTAGCAAAGCTAAGATGGCCTGAGTTTCGAATGGTAAAGACTTTGGTGTGATACTAGTAAGCTAATATTTATTGAGTATTTACTATGTGCAAGGGGCTTCCCTGGTGGCTCAGATGATAAAGAATCTGCCTGCAATGCAGGAGACTTGGTTTCGATACCTGGCTCAGGAAGATCCCCTGGAGGAGAAAATGGCTACCCACCCCAGTATTCTCGCCTAGAGAATTCCATGGAGAAAGGAGCCTGGTGGGCTACAATCTGTAAGGTCACAAAACATCAGACACAGCTTTCAATTTTTCAGAGAATGTTTTATGCGCTTTTCATGTATTATTTCCTTTTTGCCATAAACATATAAAAGGACTCCCATTGTTGGCTGTGTTTCTCAGGTGAAAGATCTGTAGTGCATCAGTCTTAGCCAAGGTCATAACTACGAAGTGGCCGGCCAGAGCTGGGAACGGAACTCACAGAGTCGACTCTCCAGCCACGCTCATGACTTTTATGTGATTCCTCCCTTATTCACACTATTTTGAGAACGACTTTTGGTATAATATTTCAGAGTGAAGTTTCTCTACCAGGCAATTTCCCTGGGCCCTGAAATACCGTTAATACATCTTTATCCATAAATTTATATAGCTCTATGATACCATGCAAAATATACAACAACGGGAATGTCTTCATACATACTCGCCTCCTAGGAAAACAACTTCCTGAGCCCATAGTAAAGTCAAATTTCTGTTAATTTGGTGGAAAAGGACAGAGGTTCTAAGAAATACTAACTAGGGCCCAGAGAAAAAATGTAACATTTTCTGCACAGCACCCCACTGTGAAGCCACCCAGTTTTCTGAGAATTCCAGTTTAACTCAGGCCAAACAGGCCCTCCCAAATGGCCCTGGAAATAGCTTCTGGATGTTCAGGTATCTTACACGTGAAAGGCATGCAACCAGATACATAAAACTCCCTGGGCTGGAGGAGAGGGCTCAACTTTGTTTATAGACTTTCTGATTTTTTTATTTTTTTTGGTTGGTTAAAAAGCTGACAGACTGTATTACAGCTAACATTCCCATATTGATTATACCATTTCTGAGTCTGGCCTCTCCGTGACAGGAGCAGCATAATTAGTTTTTTCCTTGTTAAATATTTGTAAATCATTCCTACTTTTATGGGGTACATAACCTGGCTGTTACCTTTCAAATAATCTTCTTGTTACTTGTTTAAACAAGAAATATCTCCTAGAGTGCGGTGTCACTTTTGTCCTTCAATGAGACTACGACATAAGGACTTCCCTTGCTTATGAAATACAAAAGGGCATCCATGCCACAGTTAACAGAAAATACGTCTGTAAGAGTCTCTGTCCAAACAGATTCAAGAGCATCCACTGCTGCCTCTTGGTCTGTTTATACCATCAGGAAGCAGCTAGACTGAAGGCAAAACTTTTCTTTATTATTATTTTTTTTTTTGCTTTATGTTTATGTTGATTTATTTTAAGCTACCGAGAGTCACAATTCTCAGTCTCCATCATTAAAAAGAACTGATATGGGGTTCACAGTGGAAAAAGTGTTAATACCATCTGCAATTATATGATAGTATGTTGATCACAAAGCATGTAGTATCAAGGTACACCTCAGAAATGTGGGTTTTTCTTTATTGTGTCCATTGAGAGCTTCTCCTTCAGAAATAGGCATCATAGGATGCCATGCAAATATTCCAACAATGCTACAGTTACTAAGGGGCTCTGGGAAGCCCTCTTTGGAAGTAGACTATCCAGTGCAATGGCACAGTCCTTTGAATAATGGTGATGATTGTAAATCCTTTCTTTTTCTTTTAAAAGTTGGCATGAATTTGATTTTGATTACAGAAAAAAAAAGGTACTGACTATAAATCTGATAAATAAGTTGCAGAAAAAACCTGTGTATGTTCATGCAACATACATAAAATAGAAAGATAGAAATCCAAATGGTTGTGTCTAGCAACTCATAAACAAGCCAAAAGTCTGTTCAAGAGTGGTGTCCCTGGGACAGGCATGTACCCTAAACATGAGTTCGTGTTTGTAGGTGGCAGAAACCCATACAGACAAATTAAAGTGAAAATGAGAGGATCGTGCAGTAGTTCACAGCACCTTAGGTTAGGCAGAAAATTAGGCCTCGCAAGAGAACACAATTGTAAGAAAGGAAGATAATTCATTCACTCTTCCTGAGACAACTGGACCCCATAAATGTATTTCATGGTGCCCCTTCGCGAGCCTTTCTCTGCAGATGGGCTGACTGCTTCTGCCGGAACTTAACTCAAAGACCTAGCTGTGACTGGACTGAGACTAGCACAGCTAAGCAGTGAAGAGAAGCTGCTCTGTTCATCAGGACAGGCTGTGGATGGAGGGTGTGGGATGGGGGTTGTAAGCAGATGCCGTGCAATAAAGAGCAGCGGAGGCAAAATGTTTGTGCCCAAGGAGGATTGAATGACATAAGGCTCCAACTTGGTTGCTTGCGAATACCCAAGAGGGCTTGCTTTAAAGCCAGAATCTAGTGTTTAAATACTTTGAAGGAAAGACACATTTGGACAATGTTTTGAATGCTATGCATCAGATGATGGCTACAGAGAAGTCTGGTCATCAGTGTGTCCCTGATAGGTAAAGAAAGATTTGCAGATAGAACAGGCAATTATTCCTGTGCTTTTCATTCAGTCTCTAGCTCATACTTTTTTTTTTTTTAATCTAATGGCCAAATTTTTCACATCTCAGTGGAGAAGAAATGAGCAATCATGAAAGTTGGTTTATATCACCCAGTTCCTTCAGTCCTTTTTGCATCCTGGGCAAATCAATGTGTGTCGCTCTGCATAAATTATTACGCACCAAATGGTTATCTTGTGTTTCCACATATCCACACCGAAGTTCAGTTCAGTTCAGTCGCTCAGTCGTGTCTGACTCTTTGCGACCCCATGAATCGCAGCACACCAGGCCTCCCTGTCCATCACCAACTCCCGGAGTTCACTCAGACTCACATCTATTGAGTCAGTGATGCCATCCAGCCATCTCATCCTCTTAGGACAACAGAAATCTTGCATTTACATATATTTTAATAGTATTTCAAACTGTTAAAATAAATTATTCCATGTAGAGGAGAAATGAGAAGGGCATGACAACCCACTCCAGTATTCTTGCTTGGAGAATCCCATGGACAGAGGAGCCTGGAGGGCTACAGTCCATGGGGTTGCAAAGAGCTGGACACAGCTGAGAGACCGGCACATTCCAAAATGTTAGCAAACATTATTTCATGTTGTAACCATATAAGACAGAATAGTAATAGCTTTAACCATACAAAATCGTCATTTTCACTGGTCAAAAGCAGCCAAATACTGTCAATATTATATATTTCATCCTAATATTAGTATAACCATTTAATACATGAGGCAACCACCTAATAGAGATGGTAAAGAACTAGAGTTTTCCTAACTCCTGAGTTCTTGAGATGGATTCAAAATCTATGTCTTCTGACTCTTGTCTCAGTGTTATTTCCACTGCAATATTATATGTAAAGAAAGAGCATATTCATAGACAATATAAACCCAACTAAAGCATCTTGTCTATGTTTATTTTGTGATAAACTTACTTTAGATACAGATAATGAGAAAAAATTGAAGAAGTCTGCTTTAAATGCTCTTCATTAATTTTTTGCAACCTTATGCATTTTTTCCAAATTAGCAGAGTCCAAAGAATCAAGTCATTTATGCCTTGAAAAGATTACATATTTAGTTTTTCAAATTAGTTAGCTAGGAGTAAATTATTTTTTTACCTTTGCTGTTTAGGGTTCAGGGAGCTAAAGAAAAGCAAAAATAATTCTGTCTTATTAAATTTTTTAAAATAATTATTATTTCATGAAAAATTACTTCTCAACATCTCTTATTTTTCTCTTTGAAAGTGAGCCAAAGTCTCCCCATTTTGAGAAAGACAGAAGTGTATCTTCTGATTCTGGCATAGTCTTCTTAAATGACATCAGAATCAGAATTTAAATCATTAGCCTAGTCCCTCTCCTGATGATATTAACGTTTCTTTAAAATACAGATGTGTTTCAAATGAGTAAATCATATGTAACTGGTTAGGTTTTTTTTTTTTTTTTAAATGCTACAGGGGATTCAAGCATGTTATTATACATGCAATGTTTTCCCAAGATTTAGCAAATGACTATCAAACATGAAAATACAGTTTAGCAACTTAAACTAAAAGAAATGTACATCATTAATTTAAATTCAATTAGCTGGCTGCATCCCAACAAACAGCACTAGTCAAGTGCCTCAAGTGTGTGGTGTGGGAATTCCACTGGTCCAATGAGCCCCTGATTTCTGTGAGCAGCTTCGCAGTTGTTCTGTTGCCCGGGAAGATGGATCCCTTCTCCCCACGCTGTGCTCACAGCTTCTCAGGGCAGAGGGAAGATGGCACTGATTTGTTTACCCATGAATGCTTTTCTGAGAGGAGAGAGACCTCTGTGCTTTGATATTTTCCCCTTGGACAGAAACTTGGAGCGGGGGGAGGGAAGTATTTCTGTGTCATTTTACTGTTTTTACCTTTCTGGCTGTTTGAGAAGATTCTTCCTCCACCTTCTAAGCTTAAGTCAAGAGCAAAAAAAAAAAAAAAAATTCACACTATTACTCACTATTGTTTCCAGACCAAAAACAGTTTATCCAAAAAATTCAGGATGGGAAGAAACCTTCAGAAACATCCTATGATTGCCAGTGTATTTCATCTGATACCTGGTGGATTCAGTCAGTAGGGGAGGTTGTATGGAAGAAAAAGAGTTCCCTGTATACGTTCTTCTATAACACTGAGATTCCCCCTACACACACACACACACACACACACACACACACACACACACACACACAGACCAATTTTATATCATTGGGCTATGACTATACAAGGTTGTCCCTGTTGAGTGAAAACAATACATCTACAACCATCCTTTGTTAACACATATATTCTTGGTGGGATATCCTTCATTGATTATCTTTTTTTTTTTAATGTATACAATCCAATTTTCTCTTTCAATAAAGTCACTACTTGGCCTTGATTTCATGAATGAGAAATGCAATATAAAAAAGCCACAAATTAGTAGCTCTGTCAGTGGCAATTACAGTGTCAGAGAAAGAGACCAGAGCTACCAGGACGCCAAACTCAGCATCCTGAAACATGAAGCACTTATTATTGCCCACAAATCTACAGGTCAGCTGGGTAGTTCTGGTCTCAACTGGGCAGCTCAACCCTCAACTCTTACCAGCTGAGGGTTGAGGTCAGTTCTGCTGGTCGCAGCTGGTATCTCTCATATATTTAGGGGTCGGCTGAGGGCTGTCTAGGACAACCTCACCATTTGTGTGGTAGTTGTCTGCTTTTTGACGAGGACAACAGGGGTGACTGGTGCCCCGTCAGCACCCAGGCTAGCCCAAGTTCATTGACGGGCCTGAGAGAATGGGTGGCAGTCCAAGTCCTCTTGAGGTTTAGCCTCATCGCTGGCGTATCGTCACCTGCCCTGAATTCCATCAGCAAAAGCAATTCACAGCATTAGACCCAGTTCAAAGGTAGAGGAAAGAGACCTCACCTTTCACTGGAAGAAACCACAGACTCACATCACCAAGGGTGTGGATACAGGGAGCTGTGAACATTTGTAGCCATTTAAAAAGTTAGTCTATCACAACAGTTAATAGAATGTTTTCAAAGCATGCTGCATGAAGCACCGGTCCCATATGCTATTAATTGGTGGTTTGCAAAACAAGATAACATGCACAGATAGCAAAAGGGGGCAGGGTGGATCTCCATGGCCAAATACAACTGGAAAACAGCCTTTACCTGCGGTACTTAGAAATCAGCTCGCAGAGACAGTGGCTCCAACTCTCTCTACAGGGGCAGCCACCACTCCGCCTATAAGTTCAGAAGCTCCTTCTCCTCCCAGCCGCAGGGATTGCAGCGAGACACAGGTTTCCAAAATCAATCCTTAAGTCTCCAGACACCAGGCAACTAGAATTTCCAGCAATCCTCCAAATGTCTGGTGTCCAAGTTCAGACTGCTAGATGTCTGAGCCCAGTGCTTGTCACTGAAGACTGTTCTCAGGCTTGCTCCATATAAAGGGAGAGCAACACAGCAGCAGATGTCTGTCGAGGAACACGGTCCCTCAGTACATCCAGCTATGTCTGGCCCCAGCGCCATGCTCTCACATCTTCCCCAGGCTCTAAGGGAACAGGCCCCAAATCACGCTTGCTGTTGCATGAGCAGGTCAAACACACATTCCCTGACTCCTCTGATTCATTACCATAGAACCCGGTGCGTTTGGTGATCAACTCTCCAATGGACAGCATGAATATACGTTTCCCAAGCTGTTTTGACAAAGGAATGTTATTTTCCAAGGAGCATGTTGAAGATTTTATATTATAGAGAATGTGCTGTAGGGAATCATGTCTCACTTACAGGGTGATTTCAGTAAAATAAATTCATCAAACATACAAATCCATAAAACGCCCTTGGTTTATTTTCTCACTTATGCTTATTCCACTTTTGATCCCTTCTGACCAATTCCTGATTGCCAAAATAAGCAACTCCACAGGAGCAACTAGGAAAGAATATGTAAGTTGAAGTTAGAAAACGACAAGCCAAGAAGGAAAATAGTTCCAGCTGTCAGGTTGGGTATCCCAGTGCCTGGTACATTTTAGGGATCCACATGAAAAGTATCAAAGCAGAATCTGTACACAAAATTGAATATGCATGAGTGAACGAAGTAATAATAAACTATTCATTCCATGAAATTTAATTATGCCTCTACTTTGTATCAGTCACCTGGATTACTGGGGACACACAGTGAGGAGAACAGAGCCCTTGTCCTCAAAAGGCTTGTGCTCTAGAGCAACAGTCATTAAAGCAGTGCCCACGAGCCAAGTCCTGCTTGTCACCTGTTTCGCCAAATAAAATTTATTAGAACACAACCACACTCCTTTGTTTCTGTGTTGTCTATGGTTGTTTTTTTGCTACAAAGACAGAATAGTATATTTGCTACAGAGAGTGTATGGTTGGCAAGCCTAAAATATTCACTGTCCAACCCTTTGCACAAAAATGTTTGCAGACTGCTCAGACTCTCAATCCATCTTTAACTGCTCCATCTCTGTGTTCTTTCTCTTAGAAAAAAAAAATTATATGTTTCAATTACTGCTTATGTAGACATGATTCTGTGATCTCTATACCCAGTCATAGGCACAAGAGGTATTTCTACAATTTCTCAATCTGTCCTATAGAGGCAATGATCTCCTATAGATACTCTTCTTTTCATTCCTGTGTCAAGGTCAGAATTGACACATAGGTTAGAGACAGAACATGAAATATGACCATTCAGATTTGAGGTGCATATAAAATACTTTGGCATTGCCCTAATAATATCTTGGTTTACTTTGGAAAAGTCTCAAAGTGACTCATCATAATTAGTTTCTTTATGTTAGCAGGCAAGGGGAGTTTTCTAGATTTGTTCACTTGTTTCTGGCTGGCCGAGTCTCTGTTGCCCTGTGCAGGCTTTCTCTAGTTGCGGGGAGCAGGGGCTACTCCTCCTTGCCACGTGTGGGCTTCTCCTTGCAGTGGCTCCTCCTGTTGTGCAGCACAGGCTCTAGGTACCTGGGCTTCAGTAGTTGCAGGACGCAGCATGGGCTTCAGCAGTTGAGGCATGCGAGATCAGTATTTGTGGCTCATCGGCTTAGTCGCTTCATGGCAGGTGGAATCTTCCCAGACCGGGGATGGAACCAGTTCCCCCTGCATTGGCGGGTGGATTCTTACCCACTGTATCGCCACAGAAGTCTGGCCAAGGAAATTTTCTTTAAAAATCATTGATAGTCTCACTGTCCAGTTGTGAAAGCAGATGCAAAGAAGTTAAGGGATTCTTGTGTGCGGTGTTAGAAAGTGATCTAGTTTCATTCTTTTACAAGTGGTTGACCAGTTTTCCCAGCACCACTTGTTAAAGAGATTGTCTTTACTCCATTGTATATTCTTGCCTCCTTTGTCAAAGATAAGGTGTCCATATGTGTGTGGGTTTATCTCTGGGCTTTCTATTTTGTTCCATTGATCTATATGTCTGTCTTTGTGCCAGTACCATACTGTCTTGATGACTGTGGCTTTGTAGTAGAGCCTGAAGTCAGGCAAGTTGATTCCTCCAGTTCCATTCTTCTTTCTCAAGATTGCTTTGGCTATTCGAGGTTTTTTGTATTTCCATACAAATCTTGAAATTATTTGTTCTAGTTCTGTGAAAAATGTGGCTGGTAGCTTGATAGGGAAACTCAAAATGGATTAAAGATCTAAATGTAAGATCAGAAACTATAAAACTCCTAGAGGAGAACATAGGCAAAACACTCTCAGACATAAATCACAGCAGGATCCTCTATGATCCACCTCCCAGAATTCTGGAAATAAAAGCAAAAATAAACAAATGGGATCTAATTAAAATTAAAAGCTTCTGCACAACAAAGGGAAATATAAGCAAGGTGAAAAGACAGCCTTCTGAATGGGAGAAAATAATAGCAAATGAAGCAACTGACAAACAACTAATCTCAAAAATATACAAGCAACTTCTGCAGCTCAATTCCAGAACAATGAACGACCCAATCAAAAAATGGGCCAAAGAACTAAATAGACATTTCTCCAAAGAAGACATACGGATGGCTAACAAACACATGAAAAGATGCTCAACATCACTCATTATCAGAGAAATGCAAATCAAAACCACAATGAGGTACCACTTCACACCAGTCAGAATGGCTGTGATCCAAAAATCTGCAAGCAATAAATGCTGGAGAGGGTGTGGAGAAAAGGGAACCCTCCTACACTGTTGGTGGGAATGCAAACTAGTACAGCCACTATGGAGAACAGTGTGGAGATTCCTTAAAAATTGCAAATAGAACTACCTTATGACCCAGCAATCCCACTGCTGGGCATACACACCGAGGAAAACAGAATTGAAAGAGACACATGTACCCCAATGTTCATTGCAGCACTGTTTATAATAGCCAGGACATGGAAACAACCTAGATGTCCATCAGCAGATGAATGGATAAGAAAGCTGTGGTACATATACACAATGGAGTATTACTCAGCCGTTAAAAGAATTCATTTGAATCAGTTCTGATGAGATGGATGAAATTGGAGCCAATTATACAGAGTGAAGTAAGCCAGAAAGAAAAACACCAATACAGTATACTAACACATATATATGGAATTTAGGAAGATGGCAATGACGACCCTGTATGCAAGACAGGAAAAAGACACAGATGTGTATAACGGACTTTTGGACTCTGAGGGAGAGGGAGAGGGTGGGATGATCTGGGAGAATGGCATTCTAACATGTATACTATCATGTAAGAATTGAATCGCCAGTCTATGTCTGACGCAGGGTGCAGCATGCTTGGGGCTGGTGCATGGGGATGACCCAGAGAGATGTTGTGGGGAGGGAGGTGGGAGGGGGGTTCATGTTTGGGAACGCATGTAAGAATTAAAGATTTTAAAATTTAAATAAAATAAAATAAAATAAAAATAATTTAAAAAACAAAAAAAAATAAAATAAAATTAAATTAAATTAAAAAAAAGAAGTTAAGGGATTCACAGAAGAGCTTGATTCTCTGACAGTGAAAGTTACTCCCAAGTTTGAACAGCAGGCTTCGGCTTTGTTATTTCCCATGCACAGTCTGGACTTCCATTCAACATGAGTTCTCATGGAATGAGAACTTCCATGAGTTTTCTCCTCTGGCCCTAATCCTAATTTCAGTGTAGCTACTCATTGTCTCCAAGATGATACATGGCAAGAGGCTTAGCCTATGCTTACCACTATGATTATCAGGTGAAGAAATAACAGCACAAATTCATTATCTCTATTTCCCCCAAGAATTCCCCAAGAGGGTATCTCCGACTACATGTGTCTCTAAGTCTCCATCGTGGCTGGTTTCCTTGCTCCTTCTGCTCCCACTACTGAGGTTGGATAGTTCCCTGTGTGAAGATGACAATGGTAAAATGCAATCAGGCCTGATTGAGTGGAAACTCTCTAAGTCTGCCCCTTTCCTTGAACAAAAGCACTTTCTAAAGGCAAAGGTGACTTCTCTCTGCTAGCTCTGAAAAGCCAGTTTCCAGGAATGAAGAGACTCTGGAAATCCAAGAGATTTTCATAAAAGAAACAGAGGCATGATAATTTTTCTCCTAGGACTGCAGGAGCTCAGTTGCTATGTAGCTCTGCAACTCCACTCACTCACTCTGTCCTCCTTGTATTGTATTTCAATAAAAACTTAATAAACAGAATATTAAAGATTTGAAGAATTATACAAAGTATTCAATTTCTAACCCTGCCATTTATTTTATTTTTATGAGATATCAGGACCAGTTTAATAAGTATAATAAACATAAACTCTGACATTTATAACACTATTCACCAGATTAATACCAGATAATATTTTCTAGAAGTGCCATTTTAATAGGAATAAATGGATAAACAGATATGTCTTAGACTTAGTCTACCGAGATTGCAGGAGCTCAATTTTTGAAAGTAAATTAACAACCAAAATCAATATTTTCCCCATTAATTTCATATTCACTGAAAGAGTTTTACTAGTAGAAGAGAGCAAAAGGTGTGTTCATACTGGACCAGACAATGTTGGTTCTGATGCATGTTAAAAAGAGAGAGTTCTTCTCATTCTATGAATTTTAACCCATGGTTCTGGGCTTGCTCCTATGCTTACAAAGCCCCTTTGTATATGCACATGACCACAACTGATAGTTAATAGTATCAGATTCATCTGGGGGCAGAGATCAGTATGATGTATTTTAGTATTAATTTTTCTAATTTATCATTCTCTACTGCTCTCTTTCTTTCTATCTCCTGGTTAAGAATTTCCAAGATGTTGGTAACTTCAAAGAAGAGCCAAAGACATAAAAAAAAGAATATCAAGAGAAATGGGTCCTTCTTAGGTTCTAAACAAAGAATGAAGAGGTTAGTATTCTATTCACAAAATCAAACCACTTTATATGAAGTCCACATGTTTTCACACTACAAAGAATGTGCAGTCTAATACCTTGTCAGTTACTTCATGTCCAAATATTTGTAGAGCTCTTCAAGCTTTAGTATTATCAAAGAACAATTCCTAAACCATAGCAAGATATCATATTCACATATAGAAATCAAAAAATAAAGCCTTTGATCAGTATCAAGTCTTGGTGAGGGTATATGGAAATGGGGATTCCTCTACACTGCAGCTGGGAATTAAAATTGTTATAGAAAAAATAAAATTTATGGAGACCAGTTTGGCAGCACTGGTCATGATTTAAAATATACATACG
Source organism: Ovis aries (assembly GCF_016772045.2). NCBI lineage: Eukaryota > Metazoa > Chordata > Mammalia > Artiodactyla > Bovidae > Ovis > Ovis aries. The sequence continues at coordinate 64,953,253 of NC_056056.1, forward strand.
ATACCCCTCATCCAAGATAAGGAGCAGTGGCTGCACTTTGCTGGAGCAGCCGTGGAGAGATACCCCAAGCCCAAGGTAAGAGAAACCCAAGTAAGATGGTAGGTGTTGCAAGAGGGCATCAGAGGGCAGACACACTGAAACCATACTCACAGAAAACTAGTCATTCTAATCAAGCTAGGACCACAGCCTTGTCTAACTCAATGAAACTAATCCATGCCTGCAGGCCAACCCAAGATGGGCGGGTCATGGTGGAGAGGTCTGACAGAATGTGGTCCACTGGAGAAGGGAATGGCAAACCACTTCCGTATTCTTGCCTTGAGAACACCATGAACAGTATGAAAAGGCAAAATGATAGGATACTGAAAGAGGAACTCCCCAGGTCAGTAGGTGCCCAATATGCTACTGGAAATCAGTGGAGAAATAACTCTAGAAAGAACGAAGGGATGGAGCCAAATCAAAAACAATACCCAGCTGTGGATGTGACTGGTGATAGAAGCAAGGTTCGATGCTGTAAAGAGCGATATTGCATAGGAACCTGGAATGTCAGGTCCATGAATCAAGGCAGATTGGAAGTGGTCAAACAAGAGATGGCAAGAGTGAACGTCGACATTCTAGGAATCAGCTAACTAAAATTGACTGGAATGGGTGAATTTAACTCAGATGACCATTATATCTACTACTGCGGGCAGGAATCCCTCAGAAGAAATGGAGTACCATCATGGTCAACAAAAGAGTCCAAAATGCAGTACTTGGATGCAATCTCAAAAACGACAGACTGACCTCTGTTCATCTCCAAGGCAAACCATTCAATATCACAGTAGTCCAAATCTATGCCCCAACCAGTAACGCTGAAGAAGCTGAAGTTGAATGGTTCTATGAAGACCTATAAGACCTTTCAGAACTAACACCCAAAAAAGATGTCCTTTTCATTATAGTGGACTGGAATGCAAAAGTAGGAAGTCAAGAAACACCTGGAGTAACAGGCAAATTTGGCCTTGGAATGCGGAATGAAGCAGGGCAAAGACTAATAGAGTTTTGCCAAGAAAATGCATTGGTCATAGCAAACACCCTCTTCCAACACCACAAGAGAAGACTCTACACATGGACATCACCAGATGGTCAACACCAAAATCAGTGATTATATTCTTTGCAGCCAAAGATGGAGAAGCTCTATACAGTCAACAAAAACAAGACCGGGAGCTGACTGTGGCTCAGATCATGAATTCCTTATTACCAAATTCAGACTTAAATTGAAGAAACTAGGGAAAACCGCTAGACCATTCAGGTATGACCTAAAACAAATCCCTTATGATTATACAGTGGAAGTGAGAAATAGATTTAAGGGTCTAGATCTGATAGATAGAGTGCCTGATGAACTATGGAATGAGGTTCGTGACATTGTACAGGAGACAGGGATCAAGACCATCCCCATGGAAAAGAAATGCAAAAACACAAAATGGCTGTCTGGGGAAGCCTTACAAATAGCTGTGAAAAGAAGAGAAGTGAAAAGCAAAGGAGAAAAGGAAAGATATAAGCATCTGAATGCAGAGTTCAAAAGAATAGCAATAAGAGATAAGAAAGCCTTCTTTAGTGATCAATGCAAAGAAATAGAGAAAAAGAACAGAATGAGAAAGACTAGAGGTCTCTTCAAGAAAATTAGAGATACCAAGGGAACATTTCATTCAACAATGGGCTCGATAAAGGACAGAAATGGTCTGGACCTAACAGAAGCAGAAGATATTAAGAAGAGGTGGCAAAAATACACAGAAGAACTGTACAAAAAAGCTCTTTATGACCCGGATAATCACAATGGTGTGATCACTCACCTAGAGCCAGACATCCTGGACTGTGAAGTCAAGTGGGCCTTAGAAAGCATCATTATGAACAAAGCTAGTGGAGGTGATGGAATTCCAGTACAGCTATTTCAAATCCTGAAAGATGATGCTGTGAAAGTGCTGCACTCAATATGCCAGCAAATTTGGAAAACTCAGCAGTGGCCACAGGACTAGAAAAGGCCAGTTTTCATTCCAATCCCAAAGAAAGGCAATGCCGAAGAATGCTCAGATTACCACACAATTGCACTCATCTCACACACTAGTAAAGTATTGCTCAAAATTCTCCAAGCCAGGCTTCAGGAATACATGAACCAAGAACTCCCTGATGGTCAAGCTGGTTTTAGAAAAGGCAGAGGAACCAGAGATCAAATTGCCAACATACGCTGGATCATGGAAAAAGCAAGAGAGTTCCAGAAAAAACATCTACTTCTACTTTATTGACTATGCCAAAGCCTTTGACTGTGTGGATCACAATAAACTGCGGAAAATTCTGAGAGATGGGAATACCAGACCATCTGACCTGCCTCTTTAGAAATCTGTATGCAGGTCAGGAAACAACAGTTAGAACTGGACATGGAACAACAGACTGGTTCCAAGTAGGAAAAGGAGTACATCAAGGCTGTATATTGTCACCCTGCTTATTTAACTTCTATGCAGAGTACATCATGAGAAACGCTGGACTGGAAGAAACACAAGCTGGAATCAAGATTGCTGGCAGAAATATCAATAACTTCAGATATGCAGATGACACCACCCTTATGACAGAAAGTGAAGAGGAACTAAAAGCCTCTTGATGAAAGTGAAAGAGGAAAGTGAAAAAGTTGACTTCAAGCTCAACATTCAGAAAACAAAGATCATGGCATCCAGTCCCATCACTTCATGGGAAATAGATGGGAAAACAGTGGAAACAGTGTCAGACTTTATTTTGGGGGGCTCCAAAATCACTGCAGATGGTGACTGCATCCATGAAATTAAAAGACACTTACTCTTTGGAAGAAAAGTTATGACCAACCTAGATAGCATATTGAAAAGCAGAGACATTACTTTGCCAACTAAGGTCCGTCTAGTCAAGGCTATGGTTTTTCCAGTGGTCACGTATGGATGTGAGAGTTGGACTGTGAAGAAGGCTGAGCATTTAAAAATTGATGCTTTTGAACTGTGGTGTTGGAGAAGACTCTTGAGAGTCCCTTGGACTGCAAGGAGATCCAACCAGTCCATTCTGAAGGAGATCAGCCCTGGGATTTCTTTGGAAGGAATGATGCTAAAGCTGAAACTCCAGTACTTTGGCCACCTCATGAGAAGAGTTGACTCATTGGAAAAGACTCTGATGCTGGGAGGGATTGGGGGCAGGAGGAGAAGGGGACGACCGAGTGTGAGATGGCTGGATGGCATCACTGACTCGCTGGACGTGAATCTGAGTGAACTCCGGGAGTTGGTGATGAACAGGGAGGCCATGTGCTGCGATTCATGGGGTCAGAAAGAGTCAGACATGACTGAGCTACTGAACTGAACTGACTGATGCCTCCTCAACAGAGTGAAATCATTTTTCACTACCTAATTCAGAGACATTTCTGTACATGACTACAAAGAGTGCCTCTAGGAGCTGAGAGTGACCAGCAAGGGAAATGAAAATGTGGGTCCCAGTCTAACAAACTCAATGGAACTAGTTATCCCAACAGTCAGAAAGCTTGGAAGAGGACCTATAACTCCAGGTGAGAACTGAACCTTGATCTGAGCTCAGTGAAACCCTGAGAATCTAGTCACGTTAAGCCTATTTAGTTTATTTTATTTTTTGTCATACCAGATAACTCAGATTATCCAGGGAATAAGATTTGGATGTCTGGGCAGGGGTACAGTTTTTAACCAATCACAAATGCTTATTGTATAGTGATGCTATAAAAGAATATCATCTATATCCTAATTGAAGCACAATCTTTGCGAGGATTAGGCAAAAATAAAACTCATTTCCAGCTGAGAATAATAGAGCTTGTTAAAGAAAGAGAAATGTAAAGCGTGCTTCAAAAATGAGTATGGATTTAAAAGTAGGAGCAGGGTAGAGAGAAAATCCTAACTAATGGAAGATTTGGATAGAAGCTATAGAAGAGAGTAAGGTTGGCAGGTAGACTGTAGCATTGGGTTAGAACCTTGGGTTCTAAACCAACTTCCTGGATTTGAATCTCTACTTTGCCATCTTCCATCTGTGTTTATTTGATCTCTCTGTACAACAGATTTTTTCATGTTAATAATGGATATACAAGCATCTAACACAGAGAGGTTTGGTTTTGTTACAATGTTTAAAGTACTTAGAAAAATATTTGTTTATGGTAAAATATAAGTTGCTATTTTCACTTCTAACATTTCCTTATGCTTATTGATTAATTATCTTGAACCCCTTCAGAAATAGGTAAAGGTACAAGTATAACATGAGTTACTGAGAGTAACTAAAGTTTTTCAAATGAGTCATTTTCTTTACTACTTGCAGTCCAAGCCCTGTAGAACTGTATGACAAAAGTGTGATGATGAAACTCCACTCTGGTATTTTTAGCTGTAGACCCTTCAAGTAAGGAGGGGTGGGCTTTGCAGATGTGTTTAAGTTAAGGGTCTTTATGAAATGGGGAGATTACTCTGGATTATCCAGGTGAACCCTAGAGGCAGTCACATGTAAACTTGTAAGAAGGGATTAAACACACACACACACACACACACACACACACACACATCAGTATGACAGGGGAGGCAGAAATCGGATTGATGCACCCACAAGCCAAGGAATGCAGGCAACCACAAGAAGTTGAAAAGAGTTAGGGAAGAGATTTTCCCCTAGAGCCTCCAGAGGGAGCATAGCCATACTGACATAGTGATTTAGGTCCAGCAACACAGATTTTGGCATCTGTAACTATAATATAACAAATTTACATTACTTTAACCCACTCAGATTGTGTTAATTTGTTTCAGCAGCCACCAGAAACTAATACAGAGTTATTGAAGTCAGTATTTTTCAAAAATAATTTCATTGAATCAATTAAATAATAATTTTTCACTTTTAAACTTGCCCTTTAGGCACAGAATCCTGAATAATGAAACTATATTATAAACTATATATATATATATATATATATATATATAAAATGAAACTATATTATAAAAAAGTGATTCTATATTATGCATTCAACTAACTATAGCAAAAAATTACAATTTCATCGTAGGATATTACGAAAGGAAAAAAGATCTGTAAAGTTAGTTCAACTTTCTGTTTGTAGTTAAGAAATGTGTTGATATCTTCCACTAAAAGTAGAAACAAAAATTTTAAACAAAACAAAAATTTTAGCTTCACTGCTTCCAATAAATGGGTACTTCAATGTATTTCAAGCTTAAATGATCAGTTTCATTTCTTACCAAAAATATCTGTATTGTTTATTTCTTCTGATAGAAAAATAAAATAAACAGTTGCACAAACCTGAAAGGTATCCATCCAAAGCATTACATAAAAGAGACTGGCACTTCCAGCAATGCTCTTTATTCTCAAGTACTAGGATTTGCCCCAGAGGACTTCTGGTATTTCTTAAATCCATAATAATTTAGATATTTTCAACAATTTTCTGAGTTAAATGTAAGATCTCTGTAATTTATAAAAAGAAGAAAGTCATTTTATGAAACTCTGATCAATACAAAATTAATATTGCAGGTACAAAGAAACACTGGAGTGAGTTTATAATAAAAAACTTCAATACATCCTATAACTGCTGCCAAAATAAGCAGAAAGTTACTTTTCATTTGAGCAGTCAGATTTTCCTTCTGTCTGCAAACAGATCAAAATTCAGAGCATTTCACTACTGGAGAATCTCTAATGAGTGGGTAGTAAAATACCCACCTTTCTGACTGCCACTGGATATCAAAAAATTACTCACTTCTGACTCAGTAATTACCCACCAAAAATTTAGATCAAGTGGTCGTCACGTCACCCAAATTAGTACCTGACAGGGAATGCTTTTGGCAAGGTTGGCAGCTGAGAAACAGGAAGTGAGTTGCAAAACATTGTTAAAACTTGAAAATAACAGCCTTAAAGGTATGTGATCCACCATTCAAACACTCAAAAACCCCTGCAGGGAGGAAGATCACGCCTGGGCAGCAGGGATACTCAGGGTGCCAGTGCAGGAGAGGAAGCAAAGGAACTGTCACCTGAAGGGCCACAGCCAATTAACTGCTGGGTCTTTATTATCATCATCATTGTCTTTTCAAATGTGACAAAGCCTGTAATGGTATTTGGAAAAAGGTGGAAGTTCCAGATGTTCGTTTACAACTGACTCTGAGGGCCACAACCGCACTCCGAAAAATTCTTGTCAGTGATTGGCTTGTTTCTGAGGCTGGATACAGTCCAGGGTTTAGGTTCTTTTGTAGCCAAACAAGGATGCCAGCAGGCTCAGCTTAGACTCTGAGCAGGCACCTCATGTTACCCAAGTCTTCATGTTTGCGGAAACTTGGCATGGACCAAGAGCTCACTTTGTCTTTGTCTTGATGCTGAGTTGTCATCCTGAAGTAGATGCAGAACTCTTCAGAAGAACTGACTGGTTTCTTGATATTTTGACTTTAAATTACTGGATCGCTGACATTCCGTTTTTTGGCCTGAACATTATTTTCAGTAGGATTGTTGCAGGATTCACTCATCTCTCAATCCATATCTCTATAATTCCACTTGAGCATTTACAAATACAGGCAGTGAATTCAGAGTCATTTATTTTTGTTGATACATATATAGTATGGGTGATCAAAAATACTAATGCCATTATTCATTAAGGACTGCTCTTGCCATTCCAAAGACTTCATCCAAATGTTCTTTTGTTAGAAGATTTGAAAAATAGCAGGCATTGAACCAGATCAGAAGTCACCAAACTAGGGCCCATTGGCTACATCCAGACTAGTCCTTTTGCTTATATGTTGTCTGTGGCTGCTTTCCTAGCTACAAGGGCTGCAGAGACTACAAAGCAGAAAATATTTACTCTCTTACGCCCTTCAGAAACAAAATTGCCAGCTGTACAAGTTGCGCAGCATAGTGGCATGGATATCATATGGATTAAAGTCTTTTCACAGGATCACTCTGGTTTCTGGTTCATTATTGTCTGAGACTCTTGACTGTATTCAAGACCCTACATGATCATGTATCCTGTCCTATCACACTAACACTAATGTCCAATCCTAGTCTACACTGTGTTCCCCAAACTACACACATTTACACTTGAACATTATTGCTGGGCACCAGGAATATAAAATCCATTAAGATTTGGTTCCTACTTGTAAAGTAGAAGTTCATTACCTAGAAAACACAGTGCCTGCATCAGCATAGGTGTCGCCTACATGTGTACCTTACAGGTAGTTGAAGTGGAACCAAACAGAATTAAAATCTGAAGAGAGAACTGAGGAAGTGAGTATACATTATGCTCCCATCTGGTATCATCTCCAAACCAGGTGTTCTTTGTACCACAAACCTGCAAAAGAAATTCCTTGACAAAGCTTTGAGAAGTTTCCTCAACAGCATTTTCTAAGCTCAAGTCACACAGCAAAATTAATCTATGTTAATTGAAACACTTTACTCAGTTACTTTTTCTATATAGGACTTAGAAATTTTTCTATCTTTCTTTTGAGAGAGGGGCTGCAGTGGGTGAAGGAGAGAGAAATATAAGACTGATATTCTGCACGTTAAGAACTGCTTTGTTTGGTTATGGATAATTATTTGTGCTATGTCGGAGATCCCATTATGATATTTCATGATACAGTAACATTATTGGTACTGTGTTTCCCTCCTGAGGTGATACTTGGGGGTCCACTTATGAAATTATGTTTAAATGAAGACTAATTAATAGTAAAAGGACCTCTTGGCAAAGATGGCTCAAATTAAATAATAATTACCAAATATCCTCTTCACTTTTTGTTATGTAGACTCAGCCTCTAAGTTTCACCAAGCTCTTAACAAGTCAGTTTTGGCTGGTAATTACTCAATAATCTCTTTCTTCAGTGGTATAAACCCCTCAGGTTTTTCACTGCTTCTTAAAAGAAGAAAGAATTTCACCTTTGATTTCCATCTAGACATGTCTCACCTAAGAACTGCAGGCATTTCTAGTTCAACAACTCATCTGAAATATTCCCAGTCCCATGAAGAAAATCACTGATGCTGCTCCCAGTTATGCAAAAGATGTTGCTGCTATATGTTTAATTTCGAATTGGAACCCTAGACCTTTCTGCCACTGAGACTTGAATACTTTTTAACAACTATAAGTATTGTGGAATGTTAAAAAAAAAAAATGAGTCTGTTAAGTAGTAGGTAGAAAGGAGGAATTTCCTGTGAATTTTCATGAAAATGTGCATGTTATTTTGGATATGTTATAGAAGCAAAGTCCTTGTCTTTGGGACAAGTGTTATAATCATTTCACAAGTCTTCACCAAGTCTAACTGCGCACGCTTAGTCACTCAGTCGTGCCCAACTCTATGTGATGCCAAGGACCGTAGCCCACCAGGCTCCTCTGTCCCAGGGGATGTTCCAGGAAAGAATGCTGGAGTGGGTTGCCATTTCCTTCTCCAGGTATCCAACCCACATCTTTTGCATCTTCTGCTTTGGCATAGAGATTCTTTACAACCAAGCCGCCTTTGAAGCAGTACCTGGGTGCAAAGGAGCTGGTTTGTCTTTATGACACACTTGCGTACTATCCACCTCACTTGTCTAAGTGTGAAGGGAATATACAGTTTGAGGAGTCATAGTAAGATGATTTCCTAAACTCTTAGGGGAAAAAAAAAAAAAAGAACCAACTCCAAGAACTCATTATAATACAATTAACTTGAAGCTTAAAGATTTCATGAACAGGGGAGTGGTGAAGTTGGGGGCAGTGTGAGCAGGAAATATCCAGCTAAAAGAAATGAGTATGGATTCAGATGATGTCAGGAGTAGAGTCCTCATGAAGGGATCAGTGTCTTTATAAGAAGAGACATCAGATTGCTTGCTCTCTCACATACCCTCTCTCTGCCAAGTAAGGACCTAACAAGAGTGTGGCTGTCTGCAAACCAGGAAGTGAGTTCTCACCAGAGCATGATCCTCCTGGCGGCCTGTTCTGAGACTTCTAGCTTCCAGATTCCAGAATTAGAAGAAATAAGTTTCTGTTGTTTAAGCTACCCAGTCTAGGGTATTTTGTTATGGCAACTCGAATTGACTAAGACGCCTGGTATTCAGAAGATTGTCATAATTTTTAGTAAAGAACATAACTCCATGAGCGGCCTGAGTCTGATGCCTTGATTAATATATAAACAGACTCTGAGTGGCTCTTCTTCTACTTATCACCAAGATACAACCTGGCACTAGAGTTTTGTTTGATAGACAGTATTGGCCCATGCTTGTCTACTAACCCATGTGAAATAACATTATTACTGTATAATGTCGAGTTAGACTGCATAATATTTCCATTGTCTGACATGAATGATGAAGAATTTTCAGAGTTCTCAACTGTTAACATAATTAGCATTACATATTCATAAAATTAAGGTACCACTATCTCCATTATTACCATATTTCTTCCTTCAAGAGTGCTAGACATTACGTATGTTCACTTCTAAGAACAATCAGAGGAAATGCTTCCATCTCCAAAGGCTCTCTGTGCCCCTGATATCCCTGTAGAAGTTATCCAAAACCCCCACTTCATCTCGTGACCTTCCCCTAAATAAAATAACCAAGGCCAGCTTGAGGAATGAGAGAGGAGAACAAGAGGGAACCAGCCTAAAAGACCTGGCTACAAGTGTAGTATATCGTTCCAGGGCTGGTTTGAAAGGATTATGTAGCCATAGGCTATCTCCAGACAGAAAGATGGTTCAGTGACATCTCTTTGGTAAATAAGTAGCTGTTCTTCCTCCCTCTAAACGTCACATTGAAGTAAGCTGTGTTTTCTGATTAATTCATTTTGAATACCGCTGACTGTCTGTCACTGTAGTCATATGTCACTGGTGGCAGCTCAGAGAGTCTAACCTTCTTTAACATCAGTGCACACAATTCATTTTAAAATGTGGGCATACACACCGAGGAAACCAGAATTGAAAGAGACACATGTACCCCAATGTTCATCGCAGCACTGTTTATAATAGCCAGGACATGGAAACAACCTAGATGTCCATCAGCAGATGAATGGATAAGAAAGCTGTGGTACATATACACAATGGAGTATTACTCAGCTGTAAAAAAGAATTCATTTGAATCAGTTCTGATGAGATGGATGAAACTGGAGCCGATTATACAGAGTGAAGTAAGCCAATACAGTATACTAACACATATATATGGAATTTAGGAAGATGGCAATGACGACCCTGTATGCAAGACAGGAAAGAGACACAGATGTGTATAACGGACTTTTGGACTCAGGAGGAGAGGTGGGATGATTTGGGAGAATGACATTCTAACATGTATACTATCATGTGAATTGAATCGAATGAAACTAAAAACTAAAAAAAAAAAAAATGTGGTCTAATAGCTACTGAATACCTGCAAGGGAAAGGGAAGATGGGATGCGTTTTCCCTCAAAATAGCCTGCAACCAAATTTATGAAAGCAAACTCTGTAGGCACACTAGTGTTCTTTGCAATGCAAAGCCACTTGGAAATCTCCCCAAAGACTATCTTCATCTTTTACCAGAACCTGACCAAGCCCTTGGTGCTCAGGCACATGGGGAGATAAAGCATCCCCTTAAGTTATCTTTGGTGCATAATCAGGGACTAGAGACATTGACCCCTTGTCTTTGAGTGGTCTGATAGCATCACCCTAGGTTTTCACAATAGCAAGCACTCAGGGAAGCAGCTCTACTAAATGCACCTGTGTTTTCAGTTCTGGAAGGAGAGTGGCATGGTGGACACCCTGCTTTGGAGTCAGGATTCAGTTCACATCGTAAGTCTTACTGTTAATTAGCTCCTAGACATAAGCAAAGCTAAGCACCTAGGCTTTTCTGATCCTCAGTTCCTCATCACAGAAAGGCACAAGTATCGTCCCTTCATTAAGTTTCCATGATGAGCCTCTGAAACCCGGAATGGGACCCTGTAGCCCTTTGTTTGTTGTTCTTTGAACATCCAATTGAAAATACTGCTACAAAAATATGTGCACATATATTTTTATATGTGCACAATACGTGTACAAAATATTGCTTTTATTCATGGCCATGTGTGAAAGTGACAAGAGTTCGACCTGATCTTGCCCCAGGCTTTGGCCTTCACCTCCAACAATAAATACGATAAACACGCACTCCTCTGTTTACAACTCCATAAACAGGGACATGTGTTTCTGTTAACAATGCATGCTCTGGGCTGTCTCTGTGATCAATTACTTTATATCATTTTCAAATTGCCACATGTTTACATCTTTCCAAAGACCTGTCCCCTGAACAAAAAAGGGCCTGCCTGACTCTGGCATGGTCAGAGGGCTTCCCTTCAACTTATCATGTCTCAAAATGCCACAGACAGAAATGCTTCCGGGCTATTTGCTAAGAAAACTAGCATAAGCTGCTTATCAGAAAATATTACGTATTCCCTGAAAGGTGAGCTGTTTTGTCAGTTGCTTGGGCGGTGTGAAATTCCTCTTTTGTCAGGATAGGTCACTGTGCAGAAGCTAACAGTAGACTGCCATCTCCCTGTGGATGCCAGGGCCCTGGGCAAAATCCTGAGAAGCCAGTCTTTGCTTTCAGGACAAGTGTGCGATGGTTGGAATTCAAACCCTATGTAATAAATGTAAGTGGTATTAATGTTGTTTTAATCATGCAAATTTTAAAAAGATTTGTAAATTTAAATTAATTAATTTTTAGTTTAAGGTTAAACATTTTAAAAATTAAGAATATTAAAAATCAGTCAGCTTACGTTGTGGATTCAGAGCCTATATAAAGCATAGTGTTCTCCAGCTACTTACTCTGGCCAAATGTGTATATGTGTTCAGTTTCTCCATAATGCCCAGCTATTTGCAAACCTTTGGACTATAGCCTTCCAGGCTCCTCTGTCCATGGGATTCTTCAGGCAAGAATACTGGAGTGGATTGTCATTTCCTCCGCCAAGGGATCTTCCTGACCCAGGGATCAAACCCAGGTCTCCTATGTCTCCTGCATTGCAGGCAGATTCTTTACCCCTGAGCCAGTTGGAAAGTTCTCTGGCTGAATAATTCGGTAGAAAATATTCCATTCTCTTTTTGAAACATCTCAGCTTAAGATTCCAAATCCAAAATCTCAGTCCCTGAAAGAGTACCAAGATAAGCTGAAAACCTGAGTTCTTAGTCCTAATCTATTAGTTATTGATGGCATTGGCAGATCATTCCAAATTTCTGAAACTCAGTTTCCACATCAGGAAGATGTCAATAAAAGTATCATTTATCTCTTGGGAGTAACTACGGGGCTCATAGGAAGGCACTGAAGTAAAAATTTTTGTTCACTGCGCAAGCCAGGACAAATGTAAGGTGAGGAAATTATTGCAATTATAATGGAATGCCTTGTCAAGTTGCACACAGTCAGGGTACAGGAGGCTAATCATGGCCACTCGCGGCTTCTGGTTTTATGCTCAGTGTCTCGGGCCCAGCCAATCAGTGCACTGTTTTTATGCCGGGTAGATAATGACATGGGAGGATTGGATTCTGCCTGGTTTATGGTCTGGACTATACACATTTGCATTTTGACCAGAGACCTGGGAGTATTTACCGTGCTTCATGAACTTTTACAATGGAGTCTATTAAGGATAATAATATTAATAGAAACAATAACAATAACAATAATCAAACACTCATAGAGATTAAATGGCTTTTTCTAGGCCGTAACAGCGAGGAAAGGATCAAGATTTAATTTGCATCTAAGTCTGTCTTGGTCCAGACAGCATAATCCAGAAGCAGGAGACTTTACAGACTGTTTACCACGAGAAATCTTTTGAGAAAGGTAATGACCAGAAGTTACATAACTTTAAGATCCTTCCTTTCATTCTCAAGAACAAATAAATGGTTTACATGTGATTCTTAGGGGTGTAAAGTCACTGCACCCAGTCTCACATCTGGAGTGACATGCCTCAGATGGTAAAGCATCTGCCTACAACACGGGAGATCCAGGTTCGATCCCTGGGTCAGGAAGATCCCCTGGAGAAGGAAATGACAACCCACTCCAGTACTCTTGCCTGGAAAATCCCATGGACTGAGCAGCGTGGTAGGCTAGAGTTCATGGAGTCTCAAAGAGTCGGGCATGCATGACTGAGCAACTTCACTTTTTCTTTCTTTGTGAAAACATAGAGGAATATTTTAGATCACATTTACTTTCTCACTTGTTTCATTATGACTCAAATTCTCTCTCCTTTGGCTCTTTCTTTCTCTCAATCTCTTTCTTTTCTTCACACCTCTCCCTTTTGTTTGCTTCTCTCTGTGTGTCCTTTTTTGTATCTCTGATGTGGCTGCTGCTGCTAAGTCGCTTCAGTCGTGTCCGACTCTATGTGACCCCATAGATGGCAGCCCACCAGGCTCTCCGTCCCTGGGATTCTCCAGGCAAGAACACTAGAGTGGGTTGCTATTTCCTTTTCCAATGCATGAAAGTGAAAAGTGAAAGTGAAGTCGCTCAATCGTGTCTGACTCTTCGCGACCCCCATGGACTGAAGCCCACCAGGCTCCTCCGTCCATGGGCTTCTCCAGGCAAGAGTGCTGGAGCAGGGTGCCATCGCCTTCTCCGCTTTGTATCTCTACCTCTACCATTATCGGTCTCCCTCTTTCTAGCAGAAAGATTGGCCCAAGAATAATAAGAAATTTTAGACATCAAAACTGTATCTGAATACCAACTCTCTCAGCTCCTAGCTGTAAGCATGGGCATTCACTTAACTGCTTAGACCTCAGTGCCCTTGATGTGAAATGTCCTCGAATGTAAAATAAAGCCACACCCCTTGGCTCTATGTAAGGGTAGGGTGACATGGTGTAGACCACAGTAAATGACATAAACAAGGTGCCTAGCAGGATGCTTGCCATTTGGAATGGCATCTATTTTTCTCTAATGTATACATAATAATTTGAATAACTGGTACCAGAGTGGAAAACTCAGATCACTCAGATTTTATCACCTTCTAACCATAAAGGTTCTTGACAAACTAATATATTCTCAAGGAATGGAATGACAGTTTTCAGATCACAGAGAAGGAGGCAGCATTTTTCTGGATTTCATGCCGCTTGCTTATTGGTCCATGGATGCACCTTGCATGGCCCCTCTATCTCTTTCCCGTGGTTGGAAAGCCTCGTGTATGTGCTCAGAGACCAATATGTTTCAGCTTCATCCCGTCCCCATCTCTCCTTCTCCCTAGTAACTCTGATACCTGCTTTGCAGATAGGCGCTGAGGATGGCACTGAGGGTTAATTTGGTTTGCTTCATTGCAGTAACTGATTTTAGGCATCTTCAGCATCTAAACTCATGTCCTTTTCTGGGCTAGTTACAAACCACCTCTATAGTCAGCCTCAGTGTCTGGTATTTGGCAGGAATTAAAGTCCACAGTGCTGAAAAGAGCTAGTATTTAAAGACAAAAGAGGCCTCCATATGAGGGACAAGTAACAGTCCCTGAGATGACTCTAGTAACCTTCCTTATGGACTTCCTCTGCATTCTCTCCAACTGCTACTTCCTTTTCTCAAATGTAGAGAATATTTCCTGATTATGCAAAATCCCAAGCCATGTGCCTGCAGAACACACCTGTGATTCAAAGGTATTTCTGTTTTGAGAATGACTGCACTGAAACCATATTGACTGCATGGGAAAGAAAGTGATAGAAGAACTTCCTTGAATATTTTATATATTCATTTACTTAGCTGGCAAAATATTAAATGAATCACTTATCCCATTGTGAAGAAGAAAGACAAAGAAAGAATTGTTTTTATAACAATTACCCATGGCTCAAGTAATCAAAAGGCCAAGATGCAAACCCCTGAGCTGTGCAGCTCTGTGTTTGCTCTGAATAAATGTATATTATCCAAAATATTTAGTTCTTACATATTCCAAAATTGTCTGCTTTTTGGATTTGGCATTATCCTTACTATTCTGAAATATACACTTATTTCTCTTTCAAACAATAGTAATAATATACATTTTTGAGTTGAAGGACTCTCTATAACTTGCTATCTCTTTTGTGGTGCATTCATCTGTAAATATACCTTATAAACCATGAAACTGTACTATATAAGGTATTTATTGCACTGGGTACATATATTTTTATTTGTACACAACTGCAATATTAATAAAAAGATTGTTGCCCTGATATACCATAGCTATAGCAAAACTATCCTCCCCAAGCTTACGTCTGAGCTGGGTTCTCTGCCTCCTTGTGAATTTGCAGACTAGACCCAATGAACCCTTTCCAACCTGACAAACATCACAAGCCATCTACCCAAGTTACCATATGTGGCTCCAGCTAGGAGTATCACCACACAATCATACATTTTTACAATAGGTCTATAAAACAACCATTATAATAAATGTCTGCTTAATTAATACATTAGGACATAAAGCAATTTATTATGCTCTTATTTGCTATCATTCTCCCTGTTCAAATTTAATAATGCAAAAAGGTTTCTCAGATGCCAACCCCTGGAAATAATAAAAATACATTCATCATGGATATTGAACGCAGACATGCCTGGCAGTACTGCTGGCAAAGAGGAGGCAGTCAAATGTGGAGAGAGAAACTGGAGGCTGTTTGCACAAGCTTGACTGGAATCAGGTCTCTATGAGAGAGGAAGGAGCCCGGTGCAATGTTTGGCATGGCAGCAAGGAAGGTGCCCAGAATAACTATTATTAGAATATGCAACAAAAGGGGAGGGAAGAATGGAGTTGGTGTGAAAAGCTTTCAAGTCAGTTAAATTCATGAGGGCTATGGAGGCTCAAATTGAAATTATCTCACTCCGCGCTGATAAATAAAGTAGCCGTGGTACCTAAATCATGACACTAACTATACGTTTCGATTTTTTTAAGTAGTGATTAGGTGGATACTCTGGGGAAACCTACCAGCCTTCGCAGAGATAACAGACTCAACTTAATATCAACTTAAAAAGAGACTTGAATTCTAACCAATCTCATGTAATGAATTGAAATTCTATAGCTTTCAGAGGGGGGGAAAGATAAAAAAGCGACACGGCTCCATTCTCTAACTTGCTGTCAGGAAATATAATTTGTGCTCTCGGTGATTCACCTAGCTCATATGCAGCATGCAAATTTATTTCCCTAATAATCAGACCTGGAGATTGCCCAAGAGGATTAATAGCATCATTCCTTATGACCGCCAGGATATTATGCACCTCTGACATGGAAAAATTGTGTTAGTTCTACAGAGAAAACGCAAGGATATTTGTCCTGCTAGACAATATAATAGGCTGGTGCATCATCAGATTACAATGTCATTTCAAAAACCTTGAATACAAATAATGTACAGTGGAGGAAATGTTGGAACAACCTCCCTTAATTCAGTAGCCTTGAATTCACATGTATTTTTGCGTGTGCTCTGCAATGTATGCATATTTTTTTTTATTAGAGCTTTCCAACATTGCATGCAAAAAGGCAAGGGTATTATATATTCTATGCGATCTTGTCATTGTTTCTTGGGAAATGGATGAAAAAGAAATGAAGAAAGGAGTCTTTCTATGGTTTGGGTTTGTTTTTTATCCCACCGGTACACAGCTGAAGACAGCATTCAGAAGCAGAACTTTAGGTATACACTGATTGTCAGGGTTTATATGTGGGGTGTGCTTCTCGAATGTATAAGATATAGCTAGCTATTGAAGAATTTAGTTTCTACTCATGTCTTTATTGGAGTCATTCGTATCTTCAATCACTATTTGATACTCAGGGTAAAACAATGTACTTTATAATCGTTGTTTGGGACTATATTTTATTTTATTTCTTTATCTTTCACAATGAATCGGTCAGAAAATTTCCAGAATAGTAATAGCTGTACTTTAGACCAGAGAACACTGCCTTGAGACAAGACCAAATTTCATTATTATGCGCATGGGAGCAATAAGATTAGCTCCTACTGCTGCCCCTAAGGTGGAGCAGCAGGATGAACCAATGAGATGATGCTAATGTGCATGTTAATAGTATTCTGCTGGAAGAAGTTGGTATAATTAAACATGTACCATCTCTTTAAGACAGAGCTGCACACATTTTCTTCGGATGGGTGTTTACAAGAATTCCAGTTTCAGGTCATAGCCATTTCTGAGACTGCTTAAGAAAGAGATGGGAACAACTTATCTTATTCATGTATTCAAGGAACCTTATAAAATGTGCAAAACATAACAGTTTTAAGGGGCAAAGCATGCATCTTATCTTGACAGAGCTGCTTTATTATGTGTACTGTTGTATACTGACCTAATATATGGAGCATTTTTAGCTAATATACCTTGCAGGAAACCAGCCTTTAATGTGATGGATTTTATGGTATCTCATTAGGGTGTGTTTATATAACCTGATGCTAAACACGTTTTCAGATTCATGTTCCTTATTAAAATTGTGAGCCACATTGATTTTTAGTTGGAACAGCAACCGAGTCATTTTTACTATTAAGAAGGGTAGCTCTGAAGTTATTCTCAGAGTACAACTATTCTCCATACAAACTTGGGAACTTCTTTTTTATAGCTTCAATAAGCATGGTCTTCCTGGGTTGGCCCACTGTCCTCTGATGGCTTAGAAAGCTCTAGGTTGCTATCCATAAAGCAGAATAGTGAATGCCATTGGATGTTTTTTTGCCTGTTTATTCGCCTGTTACTTTCTCATCAGCATCTTTGATTTTATAATTTAGCCTCAAATAATACTGACACACTGACTCTGGAGAGACACATATCTTCACATCGGAGCTTCTGGGGTTTTTATAACTAACACTACCAGTCACAGCAGCGTGTGTACGAAAGTGGCAAACTAAAAAAAATAAATAAATCTCACCATTGCAAGTTGCGTTAAGCAAAATAATGACTTTCGCATGGTGAAGTCTCCGTTTCATAAAGTGATGCTGTGAGGTAACTTAGAAGTCAGCTGTAAATAGTATCCCAGGGTATTTCAGCAGAGTCAGGGGGAATAATGACCTAGAGGTACTGTAAATAGTTTAAAATATTGGAAGGTCTTTCTAAGAAAAGTACAGTGAGAAGGGAAAGAAACGTTTTTTCTCTATTTTGAAGTGAGTACCCTTCTGGAGATGATCCAAATCCAGACTGCAAATATTTAGAGAAAAAGACTATTTTTTGAGGAAAGCAAAAACTTTACATGTTTCAGAGAAGTTAGTTAACACAATCCAACCAGGACCGAAAAAAAGAACATCCAGACAGAAGCACAGATATGTTTATTTCATGCTCACATTTTAAAATCACGAGGCTTCCAGAGAAAGGGGGAAATATTTTCAACAGAAACATATAGAAAACCTATGGAATGGGTATCATTACTCATGATAGCTTGAATATCGTTAATCATGTGCTTTCATTTTAACTAGACTTATAACTTTAACTGTAATCTTGGAGATGTAGTTCACAAGCCTCAGATCACTGCTATCTATATTTGGCCTAAGAAATTTTAAGTCAGAACCCACTCTCAGAAAAGATGACAGTTTCTCTTTATTTTGCCCCTGGCATAGTATTCATTATTAAACATTAAAGTTGTGTCAATTACTTTCCTATTTTATTATTATCCCACTTACTCTACCCGCTAATCAAGTCCTTCTAAAGATATTTCTGGCAGCCAGTATGAGCTGATGAACAGAATAGAATCACTTGAGCTTTTTGTTTTCTAGTTAACTGTAGTGATTGGTTATTTTCATTCACCCCACCACCCCACTACCCATTACCAGATGGGATGACTTATTCGCTTATTTGAATCACTGTGAAATTAAACGTTCCAAGTTACTCTTTGGCTAAATACAAGAGTCAGGTTCATGTACTTGTTTTAAATGGGGATGAACCAAGTTATCCTGAAGACAACTCTGTTATGGTATTAACAGCTTCACAGTTATTTGGCCTGAGGTATAATTATTTTACCATTATTACATGCAAGGCTTTTAACAAAACAGTTGTTCCCTCCATTTAAGCAGAGAGTTTTATAATTTATTACATCTCTTTGGTCATCAACACACTATACAAACAGTTGGCCACCGGTGACCAATTACATTAAGGTTAAGCAACATAACTTTAAATTAGAAATAAGCTCATGTATCTTCATCAAGGGCCTGCTGTGTTTTCACTGCTGTTTATGAGATGATACTAAATGTGGATATAGAGCACGCTCACTGGGACCAATTCCTTTCGGCCTGAAAATGGGAAAGTCTCGAGTGTACCCGGGTCCAGGGCTAATTAATGGGATAACATCTGTTTTAAGCATTCAGCTGGAGTAATTTCTATCAACTTTCCAGCAAAGGTGCAGGGGAGACTGTCAGAGAACTAAGTATCTATCATGAGCCGTATCAATCTGTGACAGGCTGCAAAAGGCACATTTCCATCTTGGTTTTGTATTTATTCAGGGTGTTGCTGCTGTCAACGTGGGGTTTCCTCCCAGTCTGCCTTTATTCAGCTCATGAAGAATTGTGGGGGTTCATAAGCAAATAACCTATTATACATATACACAGGCCAGGGAGCTGTTCAGTGAATTTTCAAAAATTCACTGTAGAAGAGATAAAAGACGAGAATAAAACAGCCATGTTCCTTCTGAAACAATCAGTTTTCGCCACAAAGACATTTATGTTGTTTTATCGTATTACTTAAAAACGCAGCAGGATTTGCTAAAGAGAAATACCCGTACTGTAAAACAAGCTTCCAAAGGGATAAGCCCACTTATTTCATGTTATTTCATGTTATCAGCTCTTGTACGACATGATTCCGGCTTTGGTAGTGACTAAATAAAGGCACCTGTCCTGTGTGGTCATTTACATAAATCCAACCTGAATGCAGGGAAAAAAAGTAATTCTCTGACAACTTAAAATAAGCCACGTGTGTGAAAGTGGAAAGAACAGCAGTTGCTTCGGCAGAGGTTTCCCTCCTATTCCAATTGTTTACCCATGTATTTATTTTTGTTAGTTTGTCTATTCATCTCCTAGGGCAGTAGAACAAAGAGTTCATTTTAATTAAGATTTCAGGAGGACATATTTCCATAGATCTACTTTTCTGGAGCAAGGCCCTGAATGAATATGCTTCTTATACAGCCATGCAATCAAGTGAATGGCACCAAGCCTTATGGTTCCAATGGTCAATATAAAGAGAGAGAAAACATACCATATTGTTTTTTAGCATGTGAGCTGAATTATACCGATGTTACTTTTAATAATCATGGATCCAGTGAATGGCATACATAAAATTTGATCCTGAGGAAGAAATGATAATAGTGGCCATTTACCTGGAAACCAATGAGGTCCAATAAGTCCTGGGGAATTCATAGTCTAAATTTCCACAACCTCCTAAAAAGAGTGTCACTGAGGGTTATTTATAGAAAAGATACTGACAGGAGCATCAGGATATTTTTATAAGAACCTTAACATTAATACCATAAAGGAAAAAAATTAAGCATTTTCTTTAGATATTCAATAATCCTGACATTTTTAATATTGCTAAATTGAAATGGTGGCTGCCCCCAATTCACATTATTTGTGCAATAATCTTGTAGTAAACTAATAAGTTGTGTTGGTTAATTGCCAAGCTATTTTGCATACACTTAAGTTGTGCATATAAAAATACACATGATGAAACATGTAGTATTTTATAACCCAGAGCAACTAACATGCTCATACGCAATGCATGCACACACACTGTAACCCAGGACAAATTGCTCGTGTTAGTTACTACCACAGGCTGGCAGGCCAGAAAATACATTTGGTGCCTAATATGCATAAGCACAGAAATATGGTCAGGCTCATTACTGTAATAAAGCTGTGATTTGCCAGCAGGATCAGTAGAAACACACTTGAAGCAGTCTGTCCCTTCCACTGGCTCATGTGCCATAAAGCAATAAGGTTGTAACAAGGGTGAATCCTCAATTCAGTTGGGCTACCTTGTCTGGGTTATTTGAACCCTTATTTGCCTTCAGGGGCCCATTTGCTTGTCCTAATGTGTACACAGTGATAATGCAGCCATTTACACAATAAGGAAGGTCTACAAAACAGGAGTCTGCTCTGCAGTAATGTGAGGGAGCAAGAGTGTGGAGAACTAGCAATTGTGGGTCCAATTACATAATTCCGCGGGGGCGTGCGTCTTCAAATCCGAGAGGTGGCTTTTGAATACGTTTGAGAGTGAGAAGAGTACTGGACAAATAAAAAGCCAAATGGATTTCTTTTTAGTGCTTTGATGAAATTAGAAGCAGGTTGATGAAAGAAAATGCCTTGGGTACTCTGCTTGAAGTTTCCATATTATACAAAAGACTCTTGAAAAATTATAGAATTTACACGGAGTAGAAAGCAGGTTAAGATGAAAGTTTGTTACTTGGAGGGAAGATACTACAGGGTCATTTCCTATGAGAAGGGACATTCGAAAATCACACAAGGGAAATCTGAGTGAAAAGATGAAGGCAAGGTTGCCTCAAAATGAGCCGGAGTGTCCCCCAAAGCCCTCAAGCATCTTGGAGCTCTGTCCTTGTTACCCACATTACTCGTATGGGCTTGTGAAGGATATTCTTTGACAGTTGAGAGCTAGAAAATCGAAACCCAAGTCTGAAGTTCACTGGCAGAAACTTTGAAGATCAGATGGTATGTATTTTACTCCTCTTCCTTTCTTTTACACTTTTTCTAGCTTTTAATGAATGCACCTTTTGTATCTTTACATAACCATGTAACAGGCTGAAGAGCTGGTGGTGGAGAAGGAAGAAAGCTACTAACTTTTGTGTCTGTAAAGGCACAAGTCTTTCCCAAAGTTTGCAAGAGACTCTACTCACCAACTAGAAAAAAATTCAGAAACTTGGACTTTCTGTTACCAGCATTATTTAACATACTTTTCTATGATAAATATCAAAAGTGCGAAAGAGATCTCGTTGCTCTGGCCAACCTCAGTTAACTGCGTCTTGAAACACTGTGTTGAGAAAGACTCTGAGACTTCATGCATGCTGTCTCCACATGCGTGAAGAGGAGAACGGTGATGTGAATTTCAGCTCGCTCACCACAGGGGTCAATTTAGTACTTCCACATATCATTCACAGCATCTTATCCTCATCCCACCATCTAAGATGCCCTTCTACATTCCTCATTCTTCAAGACGCAGCTCCACAGATCACTTTGAGATCTTCATTTTGGTGTGCTAGGAACATTGTGTTAGGCTATATAAAGAATCATTATCTATCAAATATTTATTATGATTGTTATATACATTATTAAAAATGAACACATTTTAGTTGCATACCTTCTTGTCAAATATAAAATATATAGAAATAATGTTCTATTTATGTTGATTCTCTATGATGTAAGTAAGTATAAAAGAGAAAGCAGCCAATGAGGAGCACATCCAGGCTGGCCTGGTGGAAAAATGGAAGCGTCAATGCTCTGGCGAGTGTTATATGCAGGGATTTAGAATGTTTGTATCCTGGTGCTTTTATTTACCACTGACTTTCAGTCATGTCTCAAATGTCAGCAGAATGGCTACTATGACATCATGTCCAGGATGTACCAAATTGAAAGGAAGCAGGCTACTAGGCTGGGGTTGCACTTTAAATCAGTCAACCTTATCCCCTATTATCAGATCAGGCACTTTCTTCCAAAGAGACGATAGGAGTCTAAGGAAACTGCAGGACCTTTTTCTTTCATCAATATGATTTTTAAACTTTATATTTGTATGTTTGTATACACGTGTGTAGGACTTCCCTCGGGGCTCAAGCAGTAAAGTATCCGCCTGCAGTGCAGCAGACTTGGGTTCAATCTGTGGGTCTGGAAGATCCCCTGGAGAATAGAATG
This sequence comes from Ovis aries, assembly GCF_016772045.2. Taxonomy (NCBI): domain Eukaryota; kingdom Metazoa; phylum Chordata; class Mammalia; order Artiodactyla; family Bovidae; genus Ovis; species Ovis aries. The sequence continues at coordinate 64,975,989 of NC_056056.1, forward strand.
GCAACCCACTCCAGTATTCTTACCTGGAGAATCCCATGAACAAAGGCGCTTGGTGGGCTACAGTTCACAGGGTCACAAAAAGTTAGACATGACTAAGCGACTAATCACACATGCATATATGTATGTATGTATGTATTTTTGGCTGTGCTGGGGCTTTGCTACTGCATGAGGGTCTTCTCTAGTTGCAGTGAGTGGGTGCTATCTCTAGTTGCGATGCCTGGGCTTCTCATTGCAGTGGCTTCTCTTGCTATGGAGCACAGGCTCTAGAGCTCAGAGGCTCAGTGGTTATGGAGCGTGGGCTTTACTGCTCAGTAGCACATGGGATCCTCCCAGATCAGGGACTGAACCCATGTCCGCTGCTTGGCTAGCTGATTCTTAACCACTAGACCACCAGGGAAGTCCTTTCTTTTATTATTTTAAAGAGATGGGATGTAGATTGAGAAGGAAGAGAGCAGGGAAAAATTAAGCAGGGAAAGGCCTCACTACCCTGAGCTGACCTCGAAGGCTATGGGTTCCTGAGAATACAGGATGTCAAAGCAAATCAACATACATCTCTTACACACTTCCTAGATGCCTTGGGATCTATCGCATGACACACAGGCACAGTGTGAGCGGATGTTGTGGGTCAAAGATAAAATGCCTTAGTATGGGAGATCTCACTCTAAGAAACCACTTATCTTTGTTTTCACTTATTATTAAAATTTTGTGAAAAACTGATTTTTACTCTGTATCAGAAGACATAGAACTACAGCTGGCATTGTTTCCTTGGTGCACTTTTGGGAGCACTGTCACATTTCTGAGAATTCAACATTTTCCCCACTTGGGCACTTTCCTTATCACATTTTAGCACTGCAAAACCTCCTCCCACCCCTCAAGCTCTGCTTATAAGCACAGTCTCCACCCTAGAATTGCTTCTGTCTTCACGGAAGAGGACAGATGAGACAAAAGGATGAGAGTACCTGCTGAGACTCCCTATCCTGAACGTCTCAGCAGAGCAGCAAACAAACAGCAGGCCATTGGTCAGGCCTTCATCACACATCCAGGCCCTAGAGTGAAATGGGCTAAGCCCAGGCCAGTGGTGGGCCATCCTTAGGGAACAGGCCTTAGACATGTGCCAGGAAGATGCTCAGGACTGGTCCTTCAGAGTGGAAGCTGCACCTCCTCCTGGGAAGAAAGGCTCCTGCAATCAGACTACAAACGTCAGCCTGGGGCCATCATCTGGCCACTGTTCTTGCCAGTGTTCTCCTTTCCAGACTGAACCTTTTACACTTGAGGTTCCCAGGGGAAACCCTGGGTCAGGGAAACAAAAACAGCTATTGATGTTTGGTTTACAGGCATTTCTGTACTTCTCTTGTCTTCCTTACTCCCCATGTTCCCCTTTCTTTCAGCCCCCTCTGCAGCCTCTCTAAGGTCTCCCTGGGTTTGATCTCCTGACCTGGGTGCTGAGGCTGGATTTGAAATCTTCTGAAGGGTCCTTAACATGCCAGAGTTAACAGGCCTGCCTGGGCCAGCTGTCGTCTCAGAGCTGCCACAAACTCCACGGATTGTTTGGCAATAAAAATCAGCTATAAAAGTGTGAAAAATACCAGAGACCCAAATGAGAGAGGGAGGGGAAAGGAGGGGGGGGAATGGCTCTTACACCCTTTTAGTGGACATCTGATTTATTTTTTAAATGGAAGAGCCCCTTTTATAGCTACTGTAGTTCAATTATCTCTAATTTTACACATTTTATGCAAATTCTCAGCATCTTAATTGCAGATGAGAGGGAAACTTATTTTTTAAAGCAGAAAAACAAGGTATAGTTTCCTATCTTCTTTTCAATTTTTAATTCCTATTCTTGGTTCAGCACCATTAAACTTTTAAAACTCTTTTTACACAGTTGTTTAAAATTATGTGTAATTTAAAGCACACTCACATGTTCACAAACACCCATAGACTTAAACAAGTAGCTTATTTTATTCTTAGACATCACTTTCCCTTTCAGAGAAGATAACTCTGATGTTCTCCAACACAGAGTTTCAAAGGATGTACTCAAAAGGTGTCCCAGAGAAACTCGATGTCTTCCAAATCAAACACATTGAAACACATTCTAAGCATCAAGAGACCTGGAGGCAGGATTTTTGCCTAGATGCTCAGATTTCTAATCAGAAGTTTGCTGATCAAGAGTGTGACCCTAACTCTCTTGAGAGCTGGAAACTCTGATCTGTGTGTGCTCAGTCATGTCCAATTCCTGGGACCCCATATACTATAGCCTGCCAGGCTCCTCTGTCCATGGGATTTTCCAGGCAAGTATGCTGGAGTGGGTAGCCATTTCCTCCTCCAGGAGATCTTCCCGACCCAGGGATCAAACCTGCATCTCCTGAGGCTCCTGCATTTGAAGGCAGATTCTTTACCACTGAGCCACCCAATCTGTAGTGCTTGTCAATTTCTGTGGTATAAACACACCTTTCATGGCCCATTTCAAGTTACCAGTGACCATGAAAGTAGGCAGCTGCTGCTGCTGCTGCCAAGTCGCTTCAGTCGTGTCCGACTCAGTGTGACACCATAGAGGGCAGCCCACCAGGTGGCTTTGTTGGTCCTCATGAGCAAAACCAGCTCTAGCATACCCGTATCCGACTCTTTATGACTCCATGGACTGTAGACCACAGGCTCCTCTGTCCATGGAATTCTCTGGGCAAGAATACTGGAGTGGGTTGCCATTTCCTCCTCCAGGGGGTCTTCCCAATCCAGAGACTGAACCCAAGTCTCCTATATTGCAAGTGAATTCTTTACCAACTGAGCCACCAGGAAGCCACTTTCAGCAATTCAGTCATACTTCCAGGATTTCAGTTGGTTTCATTCTGTTTTGAGGTCTCTAGAGGTAAAAAGCCAATAGAAAACAAGTTTTTCACATTGGATAAAGATTTTAAAGATGTTGTAGATGGGAAACAGCAGCATGCTTTCAAACTGAGTCATGAGTTCTAGCCAAGAATCTGGTGATTACCAACCACCCACCTTGTGCCAAATCTTTGCAATGAAGTGTGTTTCTTCATGTCAACATATGAATAATAAAGTTTGTTCCACTGTGGGCTTATCTTCTAACATCAAAAGAGCTAACAGCCATGGAATCACTTGACAAATTGGAAGGGGTAAGTGAACGAAAGCTAAATATCTTCATGGTTTATTTTACAATGATTGGTTTACTCAACAAATATGTCCTGATGTCACCAGGAGAAACACAAAGATGTACATAACAGAATACATAGAATTATTCTTCAATAGTTAGTGACTAGTGTTTTCATCAGGAAACTCCATCTTGACCATGTATGGGAAATTTAAATATTTTTCTGAACACTGAATCTTGAGTAAAATCAGTCAAGAAATCCAGAAAAGGGGAAAAGCATTACCACTTTCTTATGAGGGTAAAAGCTTAATTTGGATGTGTGGTAGCCTTCTCCATGGAAAAGGGCAAAGAGAACCTGAGAGTGTTCTGGTTAAAGATTCCCGGGGAGATAGTAGAGCTGAGAGTCCACAAAAGACTTCAAAGACGCTGGTTTAGAAAGCTCCAAGCCCTCGCCACCTCCTCGCCTGTGTTACCAACCATATTATACTGGAACCTTCCTCGATGGCTCACACAAGCAATCTGCAGCCAAGAGACTTTCCAGTCTGAGTCCTCCTTTCCCTCAACAACCATATTTTATTCTAGCACATCAAGCAGAGGGAACATAATCATTTGCCTCCAACAAAAATTCAGACTCCTCTACAAACAGAAGCCACTGGAAACAGAAAGGAAGGCTGTGTGTGTAGCACTCCTCATTAGGCCCTCTGCCTAACCATAATTAGGCTTGTTCCCACTAATGTTGGACTCCAGGCAGCCAGTCCAATACTTATTTTTCCTAGAGGAAAATAGAGTACATTTGAGTCCCTGACTTTTACTTCTTCCCTTTCCTCCTTTCCCTTTGTGATTTCATGCTGGTTTGCAATTTATGTTTTCACCACTGTAGTTAATTCTAGACACAGATGATCAACTCAAAGCCTCCTAAATAGTGGAAGTACCTCTAAATAAAATTGCGTCAAACTCAACACTTCGATGGAGAGAATCCCTACCAATCCTTTCATCTTGTGTTTAGCTGCTACCCTCCATCAAAGTTACATTAATAGCATAATTAAAGAAAATCTGCTTTTCTTCCAACTTGCCTAGATAGCAGAGCCAGGTGACTTGACAACATGTTACCTCTATTTTATAGGAAGTACCACTACCTAAATGGTCTGAGACCTTTTCTACACAACCCCTGGCAGATGAAATAGTCCACCCTGAGCACGTGACTGAAACCTGTCAGCCTGAAAAATACACGTGCCTCATAATGCATGTCAACAATTTTACTATCTGGTACAAATGGAAACTTGCTGAATTTATTCCTTAAAATGCTTTTTATGCTTTTCTTGGTTCTGGCTTAGTGGTAATGTATTTAAATGTCTGGGAGAAATATTCAAAAGAATGAAACACATAACTTTACTTGAGATGCCTACATTTCAAACCAAATACTGGCAGATCAGTGAGTATCCAGGTTAATGCGCTCCTTATTTGATTAGGATAATCCACGGAGACACTGACTCATTCCTTCAGATCCTGCCTTTTAACCAATCAATATTTTTAGGGTTATGGTTTTCAGAAGGCAAGTGATAATTTTGGAGATAGCATCTCAGGGTGCAGCTGACATTGAGATGCATATTTGATATGTTCTTAGAGTAACAGAACACAGCAACACTGAAAACTCTCCCTGGAAATCCATGCACATGGGCACACCCACACCCAGGATTCCTCTAACCATCGAATTCTTGAAGCTTTGATATAGATTAAACAAATCAGCTCTCTTTTTCTTAATGATTTTTCTTTATGTGAACCACTTAGAAATCTTTATTGAAGTTGCTACAATGCTGCTACCTTTGTATGGGTTTTTGTCTCAAGGCATGTGGAATCTTAGCTCCCTGACCAGGGATGGAACCCACACACTCTGCACTGGAAAGCAAAGTCTTAACCACTGGATAGCCAGGGAAATCCCAGAACACAGGCTCTTATTAATGCCAATAAAAATGGGAAAATTCAAGCAGTGGGCAGTGACTACCTTCCCCTTGAGGTCCTGTCTTTTCACTATAGGGAGACCCCTAGAAGGAAAGGAAAAAAGCAGCTTTCTAACCAAAGATCAATAGTGGGGATAGGAGGAAAGAGCTGTTGAGGGTGGCAAAGCAGTGAGCTGGTCATTTGCCTGAATTAGCACCTGTCACTGCCTAAACAGAATGGGATCACATGAGCACAAGGGAAGGTGGGGAGAAGCAAAGGAAAAACATTAGACTTGGATTTTTCAGAATGTCATTAAAATGTATCTATTTTAATTTCATGTGATAGAAGTTATCTGCCTGCTTTGTATTAATTTTGCCTTGACTGAAATTAGTTGTCAGACCTCTGTTTATAGCCTAATTACCTTTTTCCTGAGGAAAAAAAAAAAAGAGGTAAAAGAAATAACAGTAAATCTGTAATGGAAAAGCTACAGCAAGTGTGTAGTATCAGTACAGACTGGGGATGCTTCTAGGAACAGGGTTTGAAAATGATATAAAGAAATCTGGAGAAGCCTTGTCTTTCTCAGAACTAGGATTTTGCTGGTTCTCTCGATATTGTTTGGTGCCATAGTTGCGACTTGTGGCCACAAACACTTGGGATTTGAGCAGTGCTCAGGGCAGCTTCAATGTTGCTAGTTCAGTTCAGTTCAGTCCCTCAGTCGTGTCCGACTCTTTGCAACCCCATGAATTGCAGCATGCCAGGACTCCCTGTCCATCACCACCTCCCAGAGTTCACTCAGACTCACATCCATCCAGTCAGTGATGCCATCCAGCCATCTCATCCTCTGTCGTCCCGTTCTCCTCCTGCCCCCAATCCCTCCCAGCATCACAGTCTTTTCCAATGAGTCAACTCTTCCTTCGCATGAGGTGGCCAAAGTACTGGAGTTTCAGCTTTAGCATCATTCCTTCCAAAGAAATCCTAGGGCTGATCTCCTTCAGAATGGACTGGTTGGATCTCCTTGCAGTCCTGTCCAATTTTTTGTGACCCCCATGGACTGCACCATGCCTCACTCCTCTGTCCTTCACTATCTCCTGGATTTTGTTCAAATTCATGTCTATTGAGTCAGTGATGCTATCTAACCATCTCATCCTCTGCCACCCCCTTCTCCTTTTGCCTTCAATCTTCAATCAGGTGACAAAAGAATTGGAGCTTCAGCTTCAGCATAAGTTCTTCTAATGAACATTCAGTGTTGAGTTCCTTTAGGATTGACAGGTTTGATCTCCTTGAAGTCCAAGAGACTCTCAAGAGTCTTCTTTAGCACCATGGTTTGAAAGCATCAATTCTTCAGCACTCAGCCTTCTTTATGGTCCAACTCTCACATCCCTACCTGACTATTTGAAAAACCATGGCTTTGACTATGCAGACTTTTGTTGGCAAAGTGATGTCTCTGCTTTTTAATACACTGTCTAGGTTGGTCACAGCTTTCCTTCCAAGGAGCAAACGTCTTTAAATTTCACGGCTGCACTCACAGTCCACAGTGATTTTGGAGCCCAAGAAAAGAAAATCTGTCACTGATTCCAATTTTTGCCTCTTCTATTTGCCATGACATGATGGGACCAGATGACATGATCTTAGTTGTTTTTTTTTTTTTTCAATGTTGAGTTTCAAGCCAGCCTTTTCATCCTCTTCTTTCATCCTCATCAAATGCTCTTTAGTTCCTCTTCACTTCCTACCATTAGAGTGATATCATCTGCATATCTGAGGGTTACGTTTCTCAGGAAAATCTTGATTCGACCTTATAACTCATCCAGCCCAGTACTTCACATGATGTACTCTACATATAAGTTAAATAAGCAGGGTGACAATATACAGCCTTGTCATACTCCTTTCCCAGTTTTAACTGGTCAGTTGTTTCATGTCTAGTTCCGTTGCTTTTTAACACACATACAGGTTTCTCAGGAGTCAGATAAGGTGGTTTGGTACTCCCATCTCTTTAAGAATTTTCCATGTTTTGTTGTGATCCACACAGTCAAAGCTGGAGAAGGAAATGGAAACCCACTCCAGTATTCTTGCCTGCAGAATCCCACGGATGGAGGCACCTGGTAGACTGCATCCCATGGGGTTGCAAAGAGTCGGACACGACTGAGCAACTCTCTCTCTCTTTCTCTCTCTCTCTCTCTCTCTCACACACACACACACACACACACACACACACACACACATAGAGTCAAATGCTTTAGCATAGCCAATGAAGCAGAAGTAGATGTTGTTTTGGAATTCCCTTGCTTTCTCCGTGATCCAGCAAATGTTGGCAACTTGATCTCTGGTTCCTCTGCCTTTTCTAAATCCAACTTGTATATCTGGAAATTCTTGGTTCAAGTACTATTGAAGCCTAGCTTGAAGGACTTTGAGCATAACCTTGCAAGCATGTAAAATGAGTGCAATCGTATGGCAGTCGGAACATTCTTTGTCATTGCCCTTCTTTGGGATTGGAATGAAAACCAACCTTTTTCAATCCTATGGCCAGTGCTAAGTTTTCCAAATGTGCTGACATATTGAGTGCCATACTTTAACAACATCATCTTTCAGGATTTTTAAATGGCTTAGTTGGAATTTCATCACCTCCATTAGCTTTGTTCATAGTAATGATTCCTAAGACCCACTTGACTTCACACTCAAGGATGTCTAGCTCTAGGTGAGTAACTACACCATCGTGGTTATCCGAGTCTTTATGACTTTTCTCGTATAGCTCTTCTGTGTATTCTTGACACCTCTTCCTAATCTCTCCTGCTTTTGTTAGGTCCTTATCTTTAGTTGCAGCATGCAGGATATAGTTCCCTGACCGGGGATTGAACCTGGGTCCTCTGTATTGGGAGCCCATAGTCTTAGCCACTGGACCATCAGTAAAGTCCAGTTACAATGTAGTGTCATCTATTTTATTTGGCTCCCTTACCATGCCAGCTAGAAAAAGGAGGGTTCACTCAAGATCATGGATTGGCAACATTTGTGTTAAGAGATAAATGGCAAATATTTTAGTTTTTATGTGCCATATCTTCTTTATTACAACTACTCAGCTCTGCTGTTGTGGTACAGAAACAACCAAGACAATATGCATATAAATGAGCATGACTGTGCTCCAATACAACTTTACTAACAAAAACAAGCAGTAGGCTAGGTCTGGCTCCCAGGCCATAGTTTGCCAAGCCCTACTCAGGATAATTCAACCATGGAACGTGGGCAGAAACCAATGTATGCATGTCACAGCACAGAGTAAGTGCTCAACACGTATTTTGAACAAAAAATGAGTGTGTGTGTGTGTGTATATATATATCTCCAGACCACACAAACAAACAAAAAAATAGAAGCAGCATGGAGCTACATCCAAGCAGAATCCTTATAGTTTCAGTGAATTCTCATAATCAACAAGAATAAGTAGTAGATGAACATGATGGAGACAGAGGGCAAGATAAACAAATACAGACTGCTTACCATCTGAGCAACCCGGGAAGCCCTACTAAAGCTTAGCAAAAGGCAAAGTTCTCTGCATAATTAGCCATAGAGAATGACACCATATTATGATCAGTTCAGTCCAGTCGCTCAGGCATGTACGACTCTCTGTGATCCCATGGACTGAAGCACGCAAAGCTTCCCTGTCCAGCACCAACTCCTGGAGCCTGCTCAAAATCATGGACATCAAGTTGGTGATGCCACCACACCATTTCATCCTCTGTTGTCCCCTTCTCCTCCTGCCTTCAGTCTTTCTCAGCATCAGGGTCTTTTCTAATGAGTCAGTTCTTCTCCTCAGCTGGCCAAAGTATTGGAGTTTCAGCTTCAGCATCAGTCTTTCCAATGAATATTCAGGACTGATTTCCTTTAGGGTTGACTGGTTGGATCTCCTTGCAGTCCAAGTGGCTCTCGAGAGTCTTCTCCAACACCACAGTTCAAAAGCATCAATTCTTTGGCGCTAGGCTTTCTTTATGGTCCAACTCTCAAATCCATACATGGCTACTGGAAAAACCATAGCTTGGACTAGATGGACCTTTGTTGGCAAAGTAATGTCTCTGCTTTTTCATATGCTGTTTAGGTTGGTCATAACTTTTCTCCCAAGGAGTAAGCATCTTTTAATTTCATGGCTGCAATCACCATCTGCAGTGATTTTGGAGCCCCCTCAAAAAAGTCAGCCACTGTTTCCACTGTTACCCCATCTATTTCCCATGAAGTGATGGGACCAGATACCATGATCTTAGTTTTATGAATGTTGAGCTTTAAGCCATCTTTTTCACTCTCCTCTTTCACTTTCATCAAGAGGTTCTTTAGTTCTTCTTTGCTTTCTGCCGTAAGGGTGGTGTCACCTGCATATCTGAGGCTATTGGTATTTCTCCTGGCAAACTTGATTCCAGCTTGTGCTTCATCCAGCCCAGCATTTTGCATGATGTACTCTGCATATAAGTTAAATAAGCAGGGTGACAATATACAGCCTTGACCTACCCCTACCCCTTTCCCAGTTTGGATGATGCCATGTAATAACTGAGCTTTACAATTATGCCCTCTGCCATCAACATAAAGAAACATTGCAGGAAATGTTGGCTATGTTAGGACAATGCAAAATGTATTTTTTTAGGATGTGTATCAAAATTATTAGTTTTAAAAAAAAAATGATCTCCCTTGAAAAGATGAACTTGAATTATGTCATAAATAAGCACCTGATTTGGGAGGAAACATTCTGGGTCTCAGTCTTGGTATTGATCCTTGCCTTTTGTTTGGCCAGTTACCTTATCTGTATTACAAAGATTGGACCATATGATCTGTGATACACAAACCTGACCCTAAACTCCTATGATTTCAGTGCTAGCTTCACCTATTTGTTTTTTGTTTAGAGGATCCCCAATTTATTCTATTATGCTATTTATCTAGAATGTATTATTAAACCACCTTTGTTTTCTCCTCTACTGAGCAAGTTTCCATTCCATCCCAAACCCCTCACAGCAAGAGTCTTATCTTAAATGTTAATGCAGCTCATCTTCTCCACAGGTACCTAGGGACAGGCTATAGGCAGGACAGCAGCCTTCTCCAGGCCGAGCCTGTAAAGCCACCCTGGGCATCCTGAGCATTCCTCAGCTGGAGGGGCTTTCCCCACTCAGTGCCTGGACCATTGCCAAGAAGATCTGTCCAGCTGTAAGCCTGATTTTATATAGTTATTTTCACTTATTTTTTATTTCACAAGATGTAAACGAATCTGTTTAACTAGGAAATCACGTCCCTTGAAAGTGATTATAACCTAATTTGACATGCAGTATTTGTATACTTATTCTAGTGTTATGATGCATTCACTGTGTTTATATAAATAGAGATTTCTGTATAATTACTACAAGATAATGTAAAGAGTTAATCACATGAAATCCCCCCAAATCTCATTTGAGTGAATTTTTTTTAACTTGAATTCCAAAATGTTCTCTAAATCATTTTTGAGAGCCTTACAAAAACATCTGCTTTTGTCATCTATTCTTGTTTGCCATTAATTGATATAGTCAGATAAATTACTGTAGGCCTAATATGTACACCATACCAATAAAGACACAATAGGTATACCTATTGCCTTCAAGAGCATTGCATCTAAACAAGTCTGGAAGCACTTCACAAAGAAAGGTGCCCCTTGATCTTGTCTGGTTATCTTAGAAAATCACTATACTTTCTTAATGAAAAATACAATGAAAAAAACATACAAGAATGCTTTGCAAAAAAAAAAAAATCAAGAAAAGAGAGAGAGGCAAAATTAGCATGAAATTCTGAAGACAGGGCTGCAAATATTTTAACATTTTCCTCTTTTTCTATTTCATTGACAAGAGAAGGAATTTCTCCCAAACTGTAATATTTTACTAAAAATAGGAAGGAACAATCACATAAGGATCTGTTGAATAGCTTTATACTTATCCGCCAATTTAGGAAAGATCTATTTGTCTATCTTCCTAAAGTTAAGCAAATGTTTCTCATTGCACCCATTTGCTTTCATTCATTCCATGTATACCATTGCTGACCTTGGCCTTAGCATCTCTGAGGGTGAAGTAATAGGTAAAAGGTCTGCCAAAGTATACCAAGCTGTGTCTATGGTGAAGAGAAAGCTGAAAACATGTCTACAGCAGCATCTGTAGATGTTCAAAATGCAAGGATGCCACTGCATGTGTACAAATGATAAACACCATCCCTTCACTTTCGCTGGACGCTGTACACTCAAGTGAACCAGGCAGGAGGAAGCATTTTCACTTCTCCTAAGAGAGATATTCCTCCATCTCCATGCTCAAAACCTCCTCTCAAATCCTTGGGCTCTTCTCTTTATTGTGTTTCCTGGAAGGCAAATGACATTTAGACATAGTTATAAGGTAATACCTTTGGCAAAATAGAACATCTATGTTTTTGGAATGAGTTTTGTACAATTCCTATCCAAAATTTGTCAGCATAAGACACAGAGATTCAAGAACAAAATAGATTACAGGAATTACTTCTGGTCCCCTTAAAAAAAAAATCCAAGTCGGGTTTAAACCTAGGATCTCAGTCCTTCAACGTAATTCTATTCAAAACAAAATACAGTGCCTTGTATGCCTAGTAGTTCATGAGTACAACTAGTTTTCTTGAAAAAAGGAATAAAAAGTACATATCATTTGGCAATAAAGTCCTACAGAAATAAAACATAATGTATATTACAATGAGCATGCCATTATGTCACTATTTATTCAACAATTTATTCACAAACTATTTCTATAATGGAATTATTCTGAAACCATCAATTTGTCAACCCTTAGAACAATGCCCTACAGGTAAGCTAATTAACCATGTATGGCCTATTTGCTATGTAGGTTTATCAGGTAGGTTCCCTTTTGCCTTCCATTACAGATTCAGGTAGTCATCATGGTGAAGAGTCATAATAAAGTTCTTTGGATTGCCTATGAGTACCATGTTCCTATGAGCAAGTTACTCAACCTTTCTGTGCTTTAGTTTCACTTCCTATAAAATAGGAATAGCTCCCATTGTTATAAGATTTAGATAACTTATACATAGAGGAGACTTAGAGCATTGCCCGACACGTGCAAAAGACAGTAATGTTTGAGCAGAAGCAGCAGCGATCACATTGGCTTTGGATGTGATACACTCACTGCTGTGCTTTCGTTCTCCATTTTTATATAGCCTATTCCTTAAATGCTAAACCCCTGTGGAACGTTATCAATGCCAATAGGGGCGGCAGGTAAGGACAAATTATCCATTTAAGTGTATGTATTCTCCCCACCCCCAAAATCCTCACTACATTTCAAATTTCCTTTAAAGTGGCTAATTCTGAAGGGACTGTGTCCATGACAATTTGCATATTGGATGTTTCTAGAGGCAACACTGCTGCTGCTGCTGCTGCTGCTAAGTTGCTTCAGTCGTGTCTGACTCTGTACGACCCCATAGACAGCAGCCTACCAGGCTCCCCCGTCCCTGGGATTCTCCAGGCAAGAACACTGGAGTGGGTTGCCATTTCCTTCTCCAATGCATGAAAGTAAAAAGTGAAAGTGAAGTCGCTCAGTCGTGTCTGACTCTTCTGACCTCATGGACTGCAGCCCACCAGGCTCCTCAGTCCATGGGATTTTCCAGGCAAGAGTACTGGAGTGGGGTGCCATTACCTTCTCCAGAGGCAACACTAGACACTAACAATGACGTTAACTATCAGCAATAGAGGAACTTTCCTGGTAAAGTTTCTTTTTATTATCTACCTCTCATTTTGGCCTGCTTCCTTTCAAATGGAGCCAGCCCATCCCACCCAAACCAGGCTTCAGAAGATGAAGACGTGTGAAGTACAGCATTTCCGAGTCCCACCTTCCTTCCCCTTCTACCATTAGTGCTTATTAACTCCGAAAATGAGTTCACTTATTTTTGACATGAGGTGTTTGCAATAACCATTGTAAGAAAAGAACATTATTTCTCCGGCTGCATCTAGAGTATTTTCTTCTGTCACATCCAAGCTGACTTGATCCAGCCTTTAGGGAATGAAAAGAAGGCTCTGAGAAGCGTCTTCTCAGAGACGGGAGGTTGCGGGGTGGGGCCCAGTCTGCAGGAGCACCATATGTCCTCATTCTGCGGTGACTGCTCAGTTTTAACATCCTGTCTCCTGTGCGCTCCCAACAGCAGATCGAATAGTCACTTCCTCCAGGTGTCTGTTGGTTGCCTGAACTGTAATACTGCTGCTTGAAATCACAAGAAGATGGGGTAGGCTTGGAATTACCCAAATCAAAAGCACGTTGGACGAGACCCACAGTTCAATTATAGGCTCTGCGAGGCCGGTGAAGAGTTGTCAGGTTTTCAGCAGAATACTAGTCGGTTACTTAACATGTTCTAGTGTTTTCATTAAAGGCTTTAAATCCAGCTTTGCTCAATTTCACTAAATAGGATACCTAGAAAATAGAATTCTTTTTTCCCCTCCATTACTAAATGAGGTACCTAGAAAACAGAACTCTTTTTCCTCCCATTGGTATGATGAGGGGAAAGCGTTCCCTTGAATCAATGCTTTCCACAGGAGAAGAAAATGTGATCCATGAACTTCTGTATCTGATCTGTTATTAAAGTTCATAGCAGCATTTAACAGAGTTATTCTTCCTTTCAGAATTTTCAATTGAAAAATTTTAGTGCTTTATTTTTTACAAATTTGTTAATTACATTTTTTTGTTTTCATTTTAACCTTCTATAAGCTCTAAAATGCAACATTTTGGACTTGAGAAAATCAAATAAGCAATCTATGTCAAGAATGTCTTGCTAAGTGTTATGCTGATTTCTGAATAAACACAGCAAAGAGCTTTATTCAAAATAGGATTCATATTCTCTGGCTCATTCTCTGCAAACATGAATTGCTTCTGCTGTGGCATTTCTCAAAGGGGGAAAATATTAGATGTGAAAGTTATAAAAGGTGACACAGAAGGAAAGCAATGCCTCAAAAAAAGCAATGCCTCTAATAAGTATGCTGCGGCTGCTAAGTTGCTTCAGTTGTGTCCGACTCTGTGTGACCCCATAGATGGCAGCCCACCAGGCTCCTCCGTCCCTGGGATTCTCCAGGCAAGAACACTGGAGTGGGTTGCCATTTCCTTCTCCAATGCATGAAAGTGAAAAGTGAAAGTGAAGTCACTCAGTTGTGTCCGACTCTTAGCAACCCCATGGACTGTAGCCCACCAGGCTCCTCCAACCATGGGATTTTCCAGGCAAGAGTACTGGAGTGGGATGCCATTGCCTTCTCTGCTAATAAGTATAATAATACATTATTATTAAAGAAACAAAGTGGTGGAGTGATATCACTCTAAGAGATTTTCTCCAGACCAAGAACACCTGCTCAAACATTGTTTCTGTTCAGCTTTGTTTTTTTTTTTTTTTTGGTAGATCTACTTACCATAACAATAACCTGTGCATGCTAAGTCACTTCAGTCATGTCTAACACTTTATGACCCTACGGACTGTAGACTGCCAGAATCCTCTGTCCATGGTATGCTCCAGGCAAGAACACTGGAGTGGGTTGCCATACCCTCCTCCAGGGGGTCTTCCTGACCCAGGGACTGAACCCACAACTGCTGCATCTCCTGCACTGGCAGACAGGGTTGTTTTTACCACTAGCACCACCTGGGAAGGCCTAACAACACCCTACATGAAGTCATTTACCGAGGTGATTAAACTAACTTCTGTTAGGGTGTCAAACTGCCCGAAACTGGGAGACCTAATACGAGTGTGGATGTTAGACTGACAGCACTTACTGTAAAAGACTGACAGCTACTTTCATCCTTGCTCTACAGGCTCCCATCGTGGGCCTTATTGCCTTTGAGAAATTCTCACCAAGGCCCATGGCCCAGTTTACAGATTGCCTTTCTAAATTCTCAGTGAAAACAACCTAGACTGGAATGAATCAACACATGAAAAGGATTGTTAGGCGGGTCTTCTCTCTGCCTAGATCTCAGTGATTGTTACACAGATGAAGGATCCAGTCATTTCTCTAGCTCTGAATTGTCATTTGACCTATAGCGGATGTCATCAGTGACTAGGGCCCTATTTATTTTTATTGCGTGGGAAGAAATCCACCTTATTTATCACTGTGATCAAATATAGGCAAGAGACAAACATGGTTGAAAATTTACAAGTGTCTGATGATCAATATTAATATCAATTTTGGGAATTGTTCAGTAAAAATGTATTATTAATTGGTATCCAAGGATAGGCTTAGGGGTTGTAAACACGCTTCTTATACCAGATTCCTGATTTATCCACTTATCTAATTTATATGCCTTTAAAATATATAGTCATCTTAAAGCCATATATTCTTAAAGTACTGACACCTGCTATTCTAGGAAATGTCATTTCACATAGTTTTCTACTGTAACAACTGAAGTTGTATCTTAATGGGATTCAACAGGGTTTCTAGAGTAGAGAGAATGATGAAATGATTCTTGTCTGCAATTTGGGAACAATGTCCCTGCTAATATCTCAAATCCAGTAATCTGCCAACTGTTCCAAATTCCACCCCACTTTTCGGCTCCTGTTCCAAACCTACATCATTCTCCCCAAGAGTACTTAAAGAGTGCCTAGCTCCCAATTGGTCTCTTCTTTTCCATCCTTGCTCACTTCAATCCATTTTTCACAAGCAGCCAGAATAATATTTTTCAAATGTTAATGAGATTATGTTACTCACTGCTTAAATTTTGTTTTCAATTGAACTTAATAAAATCCAAATTTCTTAACTTTGCAATAAATTCCTGTAGACTTTGGTCCTCTCTCATTCTCCAGCCACGTTATGTTTCATTTCCCCCCTTTCAGATAGTTCACTCACAGGTGTGTTTTTGAACTCGTTGAACATGCCAGGTCTTTGCATAAGCCATCCCCTATACCTGAAACACTCTCAGTGCTGCGTGAGTTCTCAGCTCAGATGTCTCTTCCTCAGAAAGACCTTCCTGGATTGCCTAATCTAAATTAGGTCCCTCTTACTACTTTCTCAGAGAACCCATTTTACTTACCACAATTTAACTATGAGTCTCTATACGTGATGTTTGACATCCACCTCCCCAACTAAACTGGCAATTCATGAAAGCAGTAGGTTTCATTCCTTTAATGTGTTCATTTAAGTATAATTTGTTCAGTATGGCACACCCAGTCCTTGTATACTGCCTGGCACATAAGACGTCCTTTTGGAGAGAGAGAGGAAAGAAGAAAGAAAGAGAGAGAGGAGAAGAGAGAGGAAAAGAAAGAAGGAAGGGAGGGAGGAAAGAGGAGGAAGGAGGAAGGAAGAAAAGAAGGAAGGGATGAAAGATAGTCACCGTGCAGCTTGTGGGATCTTAGTTCCCTGACCAGGGATCGAACCTAGGTTCATGACAGTGAAAGCCCAAATCTCAACCACTGGCCTGTCAAGGAACTCCCCACGCTATTATGCTTTTATTTTTACCCATTGTGCTGTTGACAAGCAGTGTGACCTTGAGTACCTGTCATAACCTCTCTGTATCACTTTTTCTATCTATAAAATATTTCAGCCTCATCAGAGATGGGAAGGTAAGAGGGAAAGATGTGATAAGAGGGCAGTCTTCAATTCCTTGCATTTGTGGGAAGGAGGAAAGTTGGAGCAGAAGAGAACTGAGTAGCAAGTTGGTTCTACTCTGGGGTTGGGTCTCTGGGGTACAGGAAGGGCATTCCAGGCATTCCAGGCAGATGCTTTAACCTCTGAGCCACCAGGGAAGCCCAAAGGAAGGGCAGGGGGACAAAAATCCTGACATAACTTTCTCAGAGCAGAGAAGACCTGTCTAGGGAGACAGCAGATCTATTGGACTTCCTCACCACCAATGTCACACAAGCACCATGATTTCCCATGGAAGGAGAGGGACCCAGAAGAGGTCCTGGGAGGCCCTGAATGCCTGTACCTCAGTGGATCTGTATGGATTGGTGACTGACGGGATTAACACAGGCCCAGTGGATGGATGCCCAACTAAGGGCAGATGCCCTGCCCTGCACCCCCACCACCTCCATCACCTTGGTACTATTGAAGGCCCAAGAAATGAGAGACAATCTTAGGGATTTGATGGGAGGAAGCTGCAGCGACAGAGATTACATTTCTGCCTCCCGCAGATTGCTAGCATGAAATGAAAGGAGAATAATTTGCATAAAATAGTTACATATTCTCACACACCTGAATTTGTGAGTTGAACTCCAAACCTGCCACATCATAATTTTGATTAATTACCTTTGTCTTCTACTTCACTGACCACATGCTCTTTATTCCTCTCATCCTTCACTCTTGTCTGATTTTCTGTCTTCATTTTATCTTCTCCGGGTCTCTTCCTTTTATTCTGCCCTCTTTCTCCAGCATCCCCCTCCAGGCATCTCCTGGGAACCCCACACTGCCTTCCAGCCCACAGTATCCACAGCAAGAGAAACTGAACCCTGAAATGGAGGCTCAGTCTTCTCTCCATCTTCCAAACTCCGTTGCCGCCATGTCTCCATCACATTTCCTGATGTTTTATTGCCTCTCATTCTCACCTGCTCCCCAAGTGGCTTTTGTGCAGTCTTTTTAAAAATTCCTTTTCTCTTAGACTCCACTGTGATTTTACTAGTAAAAACATTTCCACGGAGCAAAACAGCTTATAAAGAAAAAGGAAAAAAGGACCTCTGTGCCTGTGAGATAAAAGCTAAGATTCTTACCTTGACTTTTTTTTTTAATATTTACTTATTTATTTGGCTGTGCAGAGTCTTAGTTGTGGGATCCTCCATTTTTGCTGCAGCATATGAGAACTTTAGCTGCAGCATGTAAACTCTTAGTTGCAGCCTGCAGAACTAGTTCCCTGACCTAGGATAATGTTTGAGGCCCCTGCATTTGGAGGGTGGAGTCTTAGCCACTCAACCATCAGGGAAACCTCATCTCCTAATTGTCAGTACTTTTCCAGACTGGAAGATGCTATACCATCCCTGGCCCCAATCTCATGGAAACCCTGCTGTCTAGATGGATCTGGATCTTTAGAAAATTCATATACCTCTTAATCTTATCTAATTCGATGCTTTTGCACAGATTGTTCTACCTAAAGTGGCTTCTCCTCCTCTTCACCTGTGCTAAAAGGAGGCACAATGGCCCAGTCTTCCAAAGTCACATAGGTACCAAGGAACAATGGAAGACATTCCTCAACACTTTCTGTTCACTCTAGCACAACTAACCACACCCCCTCACTTCCGTCCCTTATAGCCTGTATCCTTCTCTTGGACCCTATCCATGTACTGTCATATGAAGTCACCCATCTCTTTACCATATACATTCTTGCTCCTGAATAAGAGTAGTAGATCTTCAACATCAGGAATGTATCTTTCTACTGATACTATTATTACTAACAATGAAAACTCCATTATACACGTAGCAGGTTCCACCTTCAAGATGCGCTGAATGCCCTTTATTGAATGAATCAATGGTATTAGCTGAATATATGTTTATTAATTGAGTAATGAGATATGGAAATAATAAAGCAAGTATGTATTGAATAAAGGAATGCCTGAAATTAAGCCAGCAGACTGCCCAGATGTTCTCACTCATGGGGACAGTTCCACAGTTCCAAGTCACAGTTGGATGATATTTACAAGGCTTAATACCATCCTTACTGACTTATCTCAAGTTTTCACTGATATCAGACATAAATGTTTTTGTCATGGAGCCTAATTTAAAACTCTTGGCATATAGAAGCATTTTATTCATAAAACTGACTGCTTATAATCATTTGTTTTGTTTTTAATATAATTTAACTCAGAGTTATCAGATAGAGAGCATTAGATTAATTTTTAATGGCCCAGTAAAGAAAAATGCATTTCAGAAACAAATCTGAGCCAGAGGGCATTATTTCACGGATGAGAGCATGGGGGTGCAGAGAGGCTAAATAATATGTCCCCCAAACACACAGCTAATTGTTGAAAATATCTGGTCGAGAATACGGATCCCTTGAGTGCCCATACCATACTCTCTTCTACATCCTGCTGCCTCGGTTAGTGAAAGAATGAAAGGACAATCTGCAATATAGACACCCTCCAATTTTTTAAATGCTATAAAAGAACATATTATAATCTACACCATGTTGTGAGTAGGAGCAGCATAATTCCCAGCACCCTGAGCAAGTCCCTGTGGCAGCTCCTCTCAACATGGGCAGGATTGAAATTAACGTAAACACGTGGTCCAAATGCAGGCACACATGGAACAGCCAAGCTGAGCTGAGGCCACTGCCAAGACTTCAACCATGGAGGTGAAGTTGAAATCAACTACTTCCACCTCACATCCACGTGGTCACTTAAGATCCTCAAGTGGCCATCCCTCCTTTGTCAAGTCCTTGATCGGACTTTAAACTTGTCTCAGTTTTGTGTTAAAAGGAGGCACGATGGCCAAGTCTTCCAAAGTCACGTAGGTACCTATTATCAATGGCCTGCTGTGGCAAGGACTTACATAGGTAGGTGATATTGAAAAAGCAAAACAAACAAAATCTTGGCTAAGGAACCTAAAGATTGGATTCCATAGCTTAGTCTGCTGTCAGCCAACCATGTGGATTTGAGATTATGTATTCAGTCTATACATTTGTATCAAAAGGGGGTTGGAATAGAAAAATGCTTTTCAGATAGTGTTCCGAGGAGCACTGGGATCTCTCAGAGGGACCGCCAAGGCTTTATCAGCTGGATTATCAGATTAGGCATCCACATCTCCCAACCTGACTTCAGTCAGACGTGTTGTATTTTCATCTAACTTCAGTCAGTTCAGTTCAGTCGCTCAGTCGTGTCTGACTCTTTGCAACCCCATGAATCGCAGCACGCAAGGCCTCCCTGTCCATGACCAACTCCTGGAGTTCACTCACACTCAAGTCCATCGAGTTGGTGATGCCATCCAGCCATCTCATCCTGTCGTCCCCTTCTCCTCCTGCCCCCAATCCCTCCCAGCATCACATTCTTTTCCAATAAGTCAACTCTTCACATGAGGTGGCCAAAGTACTGGAGTTTCAGCTTTAGCATCATTCCTTCCAAAGAAATTCCAGGGCTGATATCCTTCAGAATGGACTGGTTGGATCTCCTTGCAGTCCAAGGGACTCTCAAGAGTCTTCTCCAACACCACAGTTCAACAGCATCAGTTCTTTGGTGCTCAGCCTTCTTCACAGTCCAACTCTCACATCCATACATGACCACAGGAAAAACCATATCCTTGACTAGATGGACCTTTGTTGGCAAAGTAATGTCTCTGCTTTTGAATATGCTATCTAGGTTGGTCATAACTAGATGGTCTTTTAATTTCATGGCTGCAATCACCATCTGCAGTGATTTTGGAGCCCCCCAAAATAAAGTCTGACAGTTTCCCCATCTATTTCCCATGAAGTGATGGGACCGGACGCCATGATCTTCGTTTTCTGAATGTTGAGCTTTAAGTTAACTTTTTCACTCTCCACTTTCACATTCATCAAGAGGCTTTTTAGTTCCTCTTCACTTTCTGCCATAAGGGTGGTGTCATCTGCATATCTGAGGTTATTGATAGTTCTTCCAGCAATCTTGATTCCAGCTTGTGTTTCTTCCAGTCCAGCATTTCTCATGATGTACTCTGCATAGTATCCTGCATATGCCTAATCAAAAAACAATTCTACTTTTAAAACAGTAGTAATAAAAACAAAATTGTATTTCATTTTCTCCAATCTATGAGGCATCCAGAGGTAGGCTGGGCCTCACAGAGCCTTTCCAATCACACAAGGTAGGTCTGAGCCTGCCAGGGCCAGTCTGTATTATTGAAGTTGCTGACCACAGGAAGTGAGAGAAGCCCTCTTCCCCTTGAGAGCTCTCTGGGCCACGTATTACTGAGGATTCTAATTCATCCAAAGGTTGTAAAGGAAATAAATCCCTTTTCTCTATTGCTTAGACATACTGAAAAACATCTTGGGTCTTAACAGGTGTAATTCAATGCAATTATATTCTCTCCATTAACTTAATACTGTTACTCTTTGAGGCAGAGATTTGACGTTTTGTTGTTTATTTTTGCTACTGTTTTTTTCTTTCTAAACCTACCCCAGAAGCTGTAGCTTATACATCTCCCCATAGAAAGAAACTTAGGGTCTGATGCCCTTTTTCCCTTACATATTTCCATTAAATTCTTCCAGTCCCTAGTTAACTGATGTTGAGTGTCCATTTCCAAACTAGGTGCAGGGAGAAAAAAGTTTAAAAGATGCAGTCCTTGTCTTCAAGGGTTTAGTGTGTCTGAGAGAAGAGACTTCCACACACAACACCAGCAGGTAACAAAGGAACAGTGTTAGATTAGCTGCAAACCCCTACCACAGGTAAATGCCAGATCTACTTAGTATTAATAGTTTGGAAAGGGTGAGACAGGGGCCAGCTGGAGTTCTCAGAGGTTTGTTTAAGGGCTAAAAGGATATAGACCCAGAGGAGCAGCCTTTATGGGAAAGTGTAGAAGGTAGAAGACAAGTCCCAGTGGCAGAGAGAGGACCAGCTGTTCTGGAGGGAGAACCACTATGTCAGAGTGCCCAGACACCCAGCCTCCACCTTGGTGGAGGCTCCTGATCAAATGACTTACATGCTCTGGATCACAACCCAGCATCTTCCAGTGGAAACTGGCTCCTGATCTCCTATTTATCTCGAAGACATATCTCCATTTATATGGGTTTCATGCTTGCCATGTGTTTAGAGCTCACTACCTGGGAGAGAGGCTCATGTTATTATCACCATAATCATCGTTTACCACCTGCCTGCCTCACTTGAACCCATTACTCATGCTATCCCTCTCCCAGGAGAAGCCTTTCGCCAACTCCCAGGGTTCACATATCTGGTTTTGGGAGATGAATTGACTAAACATTAAATTTTAAAGTGACCACTTCCAAATGCTTGGGGGAACATACAAAGGGAAACGGTATCAGCTTTGGGTTCCTCAGAAATATGCTTATTTTTCCAAAGTGGAGGATGCCTGAGGGTGGGTGAGTGCCCTCTCAAAGGCAGTAAGAAGCAGCCTGCCAGGTGACTTAGAGAAGACAAGTGCCAGGATCTCTTCTAGAGTAGGGGTCTTCCCACATGTGAACAAACTCCCACATTTCCCTATGTCTCCCATGATCTCTTTTTCCTAAATCAGCCATGATAATATGGGAATAAATTCACATTTTCTGAGGCAGAAATACTGCCAGACTTGTTAATCTCATGCAGATGTGATGTTACTTTTACTGTGTTGTAATATGGCTTCTTAAAAAAAAAAAAAAAAAACAAGTGGGAAGGAGGTGGGGGAAGAAGAGCCCACCACCAAAAAAAACAACAAATATTCGCCAACCCATATGGTCAGTAATTGCTGTTTAATAGTCCTCCTATTACAAACCTAAGAGGCAGCAGTCTGAATTACCAGTAGAGTATTAATAAACAGGAATGAGTTAATAGAGCATAAAGACCTTCTCCTGGAACAGTGGGGGAGTTGAATATTCTTTTCTTCAGTCAGCTGTAAGTAATTACTGCATGGTGTGCTTCTGACTATTACCATAACAGAGCAATTGGACGTGAAGAATGGATAATAGTACGGACATGGAGGTATTTTTAGAATATCAGCAGCGAAGCAGGTAACTGGCCTACTCCAGAAGAAACCTTTAAATAAGTTTAGAAGACTTTTTTTGCTCCCCCCACCCCTTCTCCTTATGACATTTAGCCAGGGTAGAATTTTAAAAAGATCAATCTAATAAATTATTTAAAATAACTTTACAAAGAGGATGCCTGTGATATGTAAATAAGAAGGCAAGAAGGGAGGAAGGAGAAGTCTAAAAATGCCCAGGCGGACCGGGAGGCATCAAGCCTATGTTCCTGTAACTACATAATCACGGGTTCCTGTCTGCTCCTCAGAGACTACAGCCCGGATGCGAATCTGCTTGACTGGCTCCCACTGGCTGCTCAGGTGAAAGTGGAAATATTCAAATCAGAGCTGTAACTATGATTGCTGGAGTTGTGGGTTTTCTAAAATTGAGTTAGTCATCCTCGGTGATTTAATGATGTATATCATTTATTTTAAAATATTATTACAGGGGCATTGACTGAGCGGCGGCGCCTTCTTCGCGGGACTGGCCATTATCCGATGCGGCGGGGGATGTCAGGGGCGTCGGCAGGCTGGGAGGCTGTCTACCGGCACAACATATGTTCTCAGACGCAAACAGCTTGAGACTTCGATTCAGAAAGCGGTAATTTTGCAAATGCACACAAATATCATTTAAGGGGTATTTTGAAAAAAAAAAATTTTTTTTTTCAGGGTATAGGTCCTTCTTTCTCCCGGCTGCACAGGCCGATGCTGATTTTTCAATTTGCAGGTTTGTTAAGCATCATGGAATGTTTTGGTTCTCAATCAAGAATATTCTTCCCAAGTGGTTCCAAAGTCCTATGCTTGAAAATAAATGCGTGTCCTCTTTGTCCCCTAGCAGCATGTGTTCCAAGGTACAATAGCGGCACAGGACAGAGTGAGGCAATGCCTTTGATTGAACCGTCCTATAGGTTTTTAACCGGCCACTCACCCAGGCTGGACGCTGTCTTCAGCTTGCTCTCTTCTCTGAGCGGTGCTAGTGACTGGAGTCCAGCGGAGATGGTTAGGAATCAGGACCCAAGTCCTCCTCCTGGCTGGATTCCTGTTCTTCCTTGTGGCACAGGAGCTGAACAGAGCCTCAACTGCTTCAGCGCTGATGACCTCCTCTGGGCCCCACCTGAAAAGAAGAGGTGCAGCCATTGGGACAAGTGGCCATGCTTCACAGATCTCTGCCCACTGCTTTGAGGTCTTCTGACAAACACATGTGTGTGAGATAAACACTGTCGCATTTATTTTCCCCAAAAAAACCACATGATTGCATCTGAGCTCCACCAGCCAGCATACTCTGATTCAACTAGACACAGTCCCTTTCTTGCTAAAAGACGCTGCAGTGTAAATTTACAGCTGTGGATTGCACCTGTTTCACTGGTCATTCTTAATAGAAGTCAAGGGCACACCTGTAGAGGTGTTATTGTGACCCAGGGAGAGGACCCGCTCCCCTGTGTGGCTGGTTTTGATTTCTTGTTTCACATGTTTGAGAAGAGAATAGCTCTCTTTTACTGCGATGTGCTGCGCTGTTGCTCAGTCGTGTCTGACTCTTTGCGGCCCCATGGACTGTAGCCTGCCATGCTTCTCTATCCATAAGGATTCTCCAAACAAGAATACTGGAGGGGGTTGCCATGCCCTCCTTCAGAGGATCTTCCCAACACAGGGATCGAACCCAGGTCTCCCACATTGCAGGTGGATTCTTTACCATTTGAGCCCCCAGGGAAGCCCCTCTTTTCCTTAAGTCTATACAAAGATGAGGACAAAAGAAAATATGGCTTATTAAGAGCCAACATTTAATCAAGTTTTTCACAATGGACCAAGATCAATGGTCATTTCTAGAAAGTGTTCAAGATCTCATGATTTAGGGCATGGGTCCCTAACATCTGGAATCTAATGCCTGATGATCTGAGGTGTAGCTGCTGTAATAATAATAGAAATAAAGTACACAATAAATGCAATGGGCTTGAATCATCCTGAAACCATCTCCCCTCTCTGGTCCATGGAAAAATCATCTTCCACAAAACCAGTCCCTGGTGCCAAAAAGGTTGGGGACCGTTGATTTAGGGCATTTCAGTGATCAGCATCTCTGTGTTTCTGATTCATTTTGAGATACTTATGAGTGACTTTATATGCGAGTGCACTGTTTGTGGTCATGAGTATGCCCCACTTGAACTTGTTGACACCCTCATGAATCATGAACTTCTCAAGGGCGTGGATTACACCTTTGAGGTTTACACATAGGGTTATATCCTTTTCAAAAGGACCAGCACAAGGACTTCCCAGGAAAAGATAGTCAACAATCAGGGATGCTGCTGTTTCAGATCTAGAAAACTCTCTAAGGAGCCAAAGAGTAAGAGGTTTTTCCCAAGAGTGCGACTAAGGGGATAAAGAAGGCACCAACTCCTTTATATCTGCAGTTAGTTTTCAGAAGCCCAGAGCAAAAGAAATACCTGGAATTGTTAAGAAGGCAACTATTTCCAGAGGCCACCATTTTACTTCTTGGGTATTTTTGCTGGTATGTCAAGAGTTCTTACATTTTCAGGTGTTCCTTTTGAAACACCTTAGGAGGCCAATACTCCAATAAGAATAAGTGAACAAGTAAATTATTCAAAATGAATTATATAACTCAATCTGAATAAAACTTTCCAGACTGGTTGACTTCAGCTACCCTACTGATGGGTTATCATGACAACCTGTAGAACACACACACACACACACACACACACACACACACACACTTTCAACATTTGGTAGACAATCCTCTGAAAATGTCCAGTTATATGATAATGCCTCTAACAGCGATAATGTGTTCCATCACTCAGTCATGTCCAACTCTGTGGCCCCATGAACTGTAGCCCCACTAGGTTCCTCTGTCCATGGAATTTTCCAGGCAAGAATACTGGAGTGGGATCCTATTTTCTATTCCAGGGGATCTTCCCCACCCACTCAGGGATCAAACCCGCATCTCTTGCATCTCCTGTATTGGCAGATGGATTCTTTACCATTGGTGCCATCTGGGAAGCCCAACAGTGATAATAGCAGAGGTCTAAATAATCTCTGCCTATGGGATCAATTTCATCTTCTACCACCCACCTATGGTTTTATTTTAGTTCCTCCATCACCCTGAGCTTATCTCTGTTTCTGGGTCTTTGAACTGTCTGCTCCCTTTGCCTGAAAGGCATTCAGCCTTGGTATAAATGTCATCTCCAAGTAACTACTCTTAATAGCTTTTTAGGCATCCTCTAAGTAAAACTCTGCTTTAGTTTCTTCACAGCATTTATACAAGTTGTTCTTAAGAGTCCCTTGGACCTCAGGAGATCAAAGTAGTCAATCTTAAAGGAAATCAACTCTGAATATTCTTTGGAAGAACTGATGCTGAAGCTGAAGCTCTAAATCTTTGGCTACCTGATGTGAAGAGCCAACTCATTGGAAAAGACCCTGATGCTGGGCAAGATTGAAGCCAGGAGGAGAATGGGACAACAGAGGATGAGATGGTTGGATGGCATCACCAATTCAATGGATATGTGTTTGAGCAAACTCCAAGAGATAGTGTAGGATGGGGAAGCCAGGCGTGCCACAGTCCATGGCATGGCAAAGAGTCAGACATGACTAAACAACAAGTACAAGTTGATGTTTTTAGCATGTGTGCCAGCTGAACAGTTCTCAATTCTTGATTCCCTCCCTGCTCTAATATACATCTCAGGTGACATGTAACTGTGGGTAGAAAGTGACGCTCACCCTCTGGTGTTAATGCTTAGCCATGTGACTTGCTCTGGTTGACTAAATGTTGGCAGGCATTTAGTTAACCAATGTTGAGAACAGAGCCTTTACATACCCTGTGTATCTTGCTTGCATCCTGGTGCTCCTGCCATTTCCTAGAAGAAATATATGTCATAAATAATCACTTTTTGAAGAAGAATGAAAAACTCCTAGAACAAAACTGAACCCAATCAGTGGCCTAGAACCAAGTCCCCTGATGACCTTCAGTAGTACTGTTTCAATCATTATCAAGAAAATAAACACTTGTTATTTGAGCCTCTGAGATTTGGGTCATGTTATGGGGCTTGTCATTCATCATTAATGTGCCAATTGCTAGTTAACAGAAAAATTATACCAGAAATGGGCATCTGCTCTCAAAAGCCTGTAAAATATGTATCATTTGGTTTGGGATTATGTGGTAAGAGAAAGAAAACTATAAAAAACCTGTAATCAGAGGCTGGAGAAATGACTACCCATATTATGTAGTAACAAAATATTAGATTTATTGCAATAACCTATGAGGCAAAACAAACAAAAAGTACTAAGTGTACCTATAGTTTGGGTATTACAGGTGGGAAACAGGTTGAAAAATCAACTCAGCTACTGAGAAGAACATATTCCCAGCACTTATCAGAAAAGCCAAAGAAGGCATTCATCGAGCAGAGTGAAGACCCTGTATTACAGTACTGATATACTGTATTGCAGTATATCTGTGTGCTGTATCTATGCTGTATATACAGTATTGATATACTGTATTACAGTATATCAATGATAAACTCCCAGGTGGGGAACCAGGGACTAGCCAAAGTGTATGCTAGTCTCTTTGTAGGGAAACCTGGCAGAATTTCAGGTTCTTGCTATAGACCAGTGATTTCTATGTTTCTTTCAGTTTTTTCCTCGTTGAATGCAACTATCTTAATTTGTTTATCCTGTCCTTATTCCAACATTGTATGTGAAATGTGTGGGAGGCAGATAACATGTGATTCAGTTCAGAGATATTCAGATCCAGAGCATCCCATCTATACCTGATATAAATCATGAGATCCTGGACTTTGAATCTGATGCCAAAATTGAGAGAGATTTTTTATTTTCTTGGGATGGCAAAAAGTATGCTGAAGGATCCTGACCAAGAGGGTAGATAGAGTAAATTGTTATTTTCAATTAAATTAATTATAAATCATTAAAATATATATAAAATTATACATTTACACATCTTCCCATAAAGCTTGCAGTTCTTTCCACTATGAATGAAAAATACTTCACTGATCCATTCATGTTGGGCTTGACATGTGAATTGTGTTGGTTAATGCCTAAGAGTCCCTTGGACAGCAAGGAGATTAAACCAAGCAATCTTAAAGGAAATCAACCCTGAATATTCATTGGAAGGAATGATGTTGAAGCTGAACCTCCAATACTTTGGCGACCTGGTGTGAAGAGCCAATTCATTCGAAAAGACCCTGATGCTGGGAAAAATTGAGGGCGGGAGGAGAAGGGGGCAACAGAGAATGAGATAGCTGCATGGAATTACCAACTCAATGGATATGAGTTTGAGCAAACTCCTGGAGACAGAGAAGGGCAGGGAAGCCTGGCATGCTGCAGTCCATGTGGTCGCAAAGAGTTGGACACAACTTAGCAACTGAACAACAATGAAATATTACTAAATGTGACTAAAGCAGAGTTTTATACTTGCTGCCATGCTCTGGCTTCTTCTCTTGCACTCCTGCCATTCACCACAAGAAGAACATGCTCCAGGTAGCTGCTGGTCCAGGAAGAAACCAAACAGACAAGGAGGAAAGTTCTGATCCCAGCTGACAGTTTTGAGTCAAGATACAATGAACCGTGGGCTTCCCAGGTGGCGGTAGAGGTGAAGAGTCCACCTGTCAATGCAGGAGATACAAGAACACGGGCTTGATCTCTTGGTTGGGAAGATCCCCTGGAGAAGGGAATGGAAACCCACTCCAGTATTCTTGCCTGGAAAATTCCATGGACAGAGGAGCCCGGCAGACTACAGTCCAGTTCAGTTCAGTTCAGTTCAGTTCAGTTGCTCAGTCATGTCCGACCCTTTGCAACCGCATGGACTGCAGCACACCAGGCTTCCCTGTCCATCACCAGCTCCTGGAGCTTGCTCAAACTCATCTCCGTAGAGTTGGTGATACCATCCAACCATCTCATTATCCGTCATCCCCTTCTCCTCCTGCCTTCAATATTTCCCAGCATCAGGGTTTTTTCCAATGAATCAGTTCTTCTTCTCAGCTGGCCAAAGTATTGGAGTTTTAGCTTCAGCATCAGTCCTTCCAAATGAATATTCAGGACTGATTTCCTTTGGAACTGACTGGTTGGATCTCCTTGCAGTCTAAGGGACACTCAAGAGTCTTCTCTAACACCACAGTTCAAAACATCAAAAGCTATAGTCTGTGGGGTTGCAAAGAGTTGGACACGACTGAGCGACTGAGCATAAGCTGAACCATGCTAAGATCAGGCACCTTCCAGCAGATCCACTAGTGAAAAAACCAGAACTGCTAGTGAAAAAAAAATGTTTAGTGCTTCAGTTGATAGATGATAGGGTTGCTTGTTTCACAAAATTATTGTAGGATAAATGCTGACTGATTTCATGTTTGCTTATTGTCTGCCCCTATGGAAATGTAAGCTCTATGAACATAGAAACTTTTTCCATCTTATTCATGTATGTTTTCCAGTAGGCAGAAATAATCTTGGTACAAATTTATTGCAGAATACATATCTTTATGGAAAACAATAAAATGTGGAAAATTCTGAAAGAGATGGGAATACCAGACAACCTGACCTGCCACTTGAGAAATTTGTATGCAGGTCAGGAAGCAACAGTTAGAACTGGACATGGGACAACAGACTGGTTCCAAATAGGAGAAGCAATATGTCAAGGCTATATGTTGTCACCTTGCTTATTTAACTTATGTGCAGAGTACCTCATGAGAAATGCTAGATTGGATGAAGCACAAGCTGGAATCAAGATGGCCAGGAGAAATATCAATAACCTCAGATATGCAGATGACACCACCCTTATGGCAGAAAGTGAAGAAGAACTAAAGAGCCTCTTGATGAAAGTGAAAGAGGAGAGTGAAAAAGTTGGCTTAAAGCTCAACATTCAGAAAACGAAGATCATGGCATCCGGTCCCATCATTCAATGGCAAATAGTTGGGGAAATAGTGGAAACAGTGGCTGACTTTATTTTTTGGGGCTCCAAAATCACTGCAGATGGTGATTGCAGCCATGAAATTAAAAGACGGTTATTCCTTGGAAGGAAAGTTATGACCAACCTAGATAGTACATTAAAAAGCAGAGACATTACTTTGCCAACAAAGGTCTGTCTAGTCAAGGCTATGGTTTTTCCAGTAGTCATGTATGGATGTAAGAGTTGGACTATAAAGAAAGGTGAGCACCAAAGAATTGATGCTTTGAACTGTGGTGTTGGAGAAGACTCTTGAGAGTCCCTTGAACTGCAAGGAGATCCAACCAGTCCATCTTAAAGGAAATAAGTCCTGGGTGTTCATTGGAAGCACTGATGTTGAAGGTGAAACTCCAGTACTTTGGCCATCTGATGCGAAGAGCTGACTCATTGGAAAAGACCCTGATGCTGGGAGGGATTGGGGGCAGGAGGAGAAGGGGACGACAGAGGATGAGATGGTTGGATAGCATCACTGACTCAATGGACATGAGTTTGGTAAGCTCTGGGAGTTGGTGATAGACAGGGAGGCCTGGTGTGCTGTGGTTCATGGGGTCACAAAGAGTTGGACATGACTGAGCAACTGAAATGAAATAAATAAATGAAAAATATGTATCAAGAAATTACCAATTCAACATTAGCTATTGGAGCCCTATTTGGGTATATAATTTGCAAGAAAAAAAAAAAAAACAACTTAAGCTTAAATTCATAGTGGGCAAAGAAGAAGAGAATACTTATAGGAAAAGAAGTCCTTTGGAGTTCTTCACAGAAAAGTATTAGAAATCTCCTCAAGTGGTGTTGTGGATGGCTAATAGAGACTGCTGACATGATTAGAATAGTGAATTTGGTTGAGAAAAGAGAATTATTATGAGACAATATCCCAGTTGTCTTGGTATCTGTAGCTCCAGCACAAAGTGAGTTCTCAGTACATATAAGCTCACATATATTGACTTTCAGAGCTCGTGGATGAATTATAACCTACTTTTTCTTTAGTTAGGAAGATATTTAAATGACAGCAAATAATGCAGGCCTCTGGTTACTTCTTCACTCTGTTGAAATATTACTTTGGAGAAGCTTCGTTGTGCCTCTGGGGTCAGTCTTGGAGAATATGGTACTCTTCTTTATCCACAGGTTAAAAAAAAAAAACAAAACAGAAAACAAAAACAAACAAAAACAGCAACAAAACCAGGAACCGGGCAGATATTCTTAACAGAACTTGGCTTTTAGCCTTTCCTATTCTTCAAAGCTAGCATATTCAAAAGCAGAGACATTACTTTGCCGACTAAGGTCCATCTAGTCAAGGCTATAGTTTTTCCAGTGGTCATGTATGGATGTGAGAGTTGGACTGTGAAGAATTGATGCTTTTGAACTGTGGTGTTGCAGAAGACTCTTGAGAGTCCCTTGGACTGCAAGGAGATCCAACCAGTCCATTCTGAAGGAGATCAGCCCTGGGTGTTCTTTGGAAGGAATGATGCTAAAGTTGAAACTCCAGTACTTTGGCCACCTCATGAGGAGAGTTGACTCATTGGAAAAGACTCTGATGCTGGGAGGGATTGGGGACAGGAGGAGAAGGGGACAGCAGAGGATGAGATGGCTGGATGGCATCACTGACTTGATGGACGTGAGTCTGAGTGAACTCTGGGAGTTGGTGATGGACAGGGAGGCCTGGTGTGCTGCGATTCATGGGGTCGCAAAGAGTCGGACACGACTGAGTGACTAAACTGAACTGATTCTTCAAAGCAACTCATTTTACTTTCTTATTCTGCCTTAGCAACCCTTTCCTTTAACCCCAATATCCCAACCTTTATTTAAGGCAGTACTTCTACTGAACAGTTTATTTTCCATCCCAGCCCTTAGTATTTACTACAAGATTCAGGTGCTAAATGCTAGGGGTAAAATATTTGAGTAAGACATAGTTCTTGCTATGAAGGTATCTATTTGAAAAGAAAGGCAAATACTCTGATTACATTGCTTTCAAGTGCTACAGTTGAACAACATATCTTGAGAACACATTAGTAGGACATCTCTGTGATACTGAGGGACCAAGGCAGCATGGAACTTGAAGTGCAAGTAGGAGATAAAGAATGGGGATAATGATATGAGAGAAGTTTCCACAAATGAGCTTTTGTTTATCCTTATGTCCACTCTAGGAAAATAAACATCAAAATATCTCTGAAAGAACATGGCATGGATCAGCAGATATGTAATCTAGAAAAGGGAAAAAGGAGTTTGTAGCCTTCAAAGATTCTTTCTCAGAATATGGTATTTATCCTTTACCACAATCTCAAGAAACGTGATGAAATGACAAGAAAGCACAGAAAAGAAACTATTCTGAGAAAGAAAAAGGTAGAATCTACTGATTGAAGCACTTTGTCCACTTGTTAAAAGTGGTTTTTCTTTAAAAAGGCACGTGGAGTCAATAGAGAGAAATTAAAAAGCCAATGAAGAAAGTCTGGATTTTAAAAACAAGACCAAATTATATAATAAAGGAAAAAACAAGATGAAATGTGGACTTACGTAGTAAGGGTGTGAATAAACAAAGGATTATCAGAGTCTAGAACTTTACAGAAACAAAAATAATAAAATAAAATCTTGTGGGTTGATTGATGAGACAAGATAAGGTGCCTCTTGATGAAATACCATACAGTAAGGAAAAGCAGTATTGCATAGGAACCTGAAATGTTAGGTCCATGAATCGAGGCAAATTCAGTTCAGTTCAATTCAGTTGCTCAGTCGTGTTAGACTCTTTGAGACTCCATGAATTGCAGCATGCCAGGCCTCCCTGTCCATCACCAACTCCCGGAGTTCACTCAAACTCATGTCCACTCATGTCCAGTGATGCCATCCAGCCATCTCATCCTCTTTCATCCCCTTCTCCTCCTGCCCAAATCCCTCCCAGCATCAGAGTCTTTTCCAATGAGTTAACTCTTCTCATGAGGTGGGCAAAGTACTGGAGTTTCAGCTTTAGCATCATTCCTTCCAAAAGAACACCCAGGGCTGATCTCCTTTAGGATGCACTGGTTGGATCTCTTGCAGTCCAAGGGACTCTCAAGAGTCTTCTCCAACACCACAGTTCAAAAGCATTAATTCTTCGGTGCTCAGCCTTCTTCACAGTCCAACTCTCACATCCATACATGACCACTGGAAAAACCATAGCCCTGACTAGACAAACCTTTGTTGGCAAAGTAATATCTCTGCTTTTTAATATGTTATCTAGGTTGGTCATAACTTTCCTTCCAAGGAGTAAGCGTCTTTTAATTTCATGGCTGCAATCACCATCTGCAGTGATTTTGGAGCCCCCCAAAATAAAGTCTGACTCTATTTCCACGGTTTCTCCATCTATTTCCCATGAAGTGATGGGACCAGATGCCATGATCTTTGTTTTCTGAATGTTGAGCTTTAAGCCATCTTTTTCACTTTCCTCTTTCACTTTCATCAAGAGGCTTTTTAGTTCCTCTTCACTTTCTGCCATAAGGGTGGTGTCATCTGCATATCTGAGGTTATTGATATTTCTCCCAGCAATCTTGATTCCAGCTTGTGCTTCTTCCAGCTCAGTGTTTCTCATGATGTACTCTGCATATAAGTTAAATAAGCAGGGTGACAATATACAGCCTTGATGTACTCCTTTTCCCTATTTGGAACCAGTCTGTTGTTCCATGTCCAGTTCTAACTGCTGCTTCCTGACCTGCATATAGGTTTGTTTCTCAAGAGGCAGGTCAGGTGGTCTGGTATTCACATCTCTTTCAGAATTTTCCAGTTTCTTGTGATCCACACAGTCAAAGGCTTTGGCATAGTCAATAAAGCAGAAATAGGCAAATTGGAAGTGGTCAAACAGGAGATGGCAAGAGTGAACATTGACATTTTAGGGACCAGGGAACTAACATGGACTGGAATGGGCAAATTTAACTCAGATGACCATTATATCTACTACTGTGGGCAAGAATCCCTTAGAAGAAATGGAGTAGCCATCGTAGTCAACAAAAGGGTCCAAAATGCAGTACCTGGATGCAGTCTCAAAAATGACAGAATGATCTCTGCTTGTTTCTAAGACAAACCATTCAATATCACTGTAATCCAAGTCTATGCCCCAAACAGTAATGCTGAAGAGGCTGAAGTTAAATGATTCTATGAAGACCTACAAGACCTTCTAGAACTAATACCCAAAAAAGATGTCCTTTTCATTACAGGGGACTGGACTGTAAAAGTAGGAAATCAAGAGATACCTGGAGTAACAGGCAAATTTGGCCTTGGAGTACAGAATGAAGTAGGGCAAAGGCTAATAGAGTTTTGCTAAGAGAATGCACTGGTCATAGCAAACACCCTCTTCCAATAACACAAGAGAAGACTCTACACATGGACATCACCAGATGGTCAATACTGAAATCAGATTGATTATATTCTTTGCAGCCAAAGATGGAGAAGCTCTATACAGTCAGGAGAAACAAGATTTGGCGCTGACTGTGGCTCAGATCATGAACTCCTTATTGCCAAATTCAGACTTAAACTGATGAAAGTAGGGAAAACTGCTAGACCATTCAGGTATGACCTAAATCAAATCCCTTATGATTATACAGTGGAAATGACAAATAGATTCAAGGGACTAGATCTGATAGAGTGCCTGATGAACTATGGATGGAGGTTCATGACATCGTACAGGAGACAAGAATCAAGGCCATCCCCAAGAAAGAGAAATGCAAAAAAGCAAAATGGTTGTCTGAGGAGGCCTTACAAATAGCTGTGAAAAGAAGAGAAGCAAAAAGCAAAGGAGAAAAGGAAAGATATAGCCATCTGAATGCAGAATTCCAAAGAGTACACGGAGAGATAAGAAAGCCTTCCTCAGCGATCAATGCAAAGAAATAGAGGAAAACAATAGAATGGGGAAAACTAGAGACCTCTTCAAGAAAATTAGAGATACCAAGAGAACATTTCATGCAAAGATGGGCTCAATAAATGGTAGGGACCTAACAGAAGCAGAAGATATTAAGAAGAGGTGGCAAGAATATACAGAAGAACTATATAAAAAAGATCTTCATGACCCAGATAATCACGATGGTGTGATCACTCACATAGAGCCAGATCCTGGAATGTGAAGTCAAGTGGGCCTTAGGAAGGCATCACTATGAACAAAGGTAGTGGAGGTAATGGAATTCCAGTCAAGCTATTTCAAATCCTGAAAGATGATGCTGTGAAAGTGCTGCACTCAATATGCCAGCAAATTTGGAAAACTCAGCAGGGGCCACAGGACTGGAAAAGGTCAGTTTTCATTTGAATCCCAAAGGAAAGCAATGCCAAAGAATGCTCAAACTACCACACAATGCACTCATCTCACATGCTAGTAAAGTAATGCTCAAAATTCTCCAAGCCAGGCTTAAGCAATATGTGAACCATGAACTCCCAGATGTTCAAGCTGGTTTTAGAAAAGGCAGAGGAACCAGAGATCAAATTGCCAACATCTGCTGGATCATGGCAAAAGCAAGAGAGTTCCAGAAAAACATCTATTTCTGCTTTATTGACTATGCCAAAGCCTTTGACTGTGTGGATCACAAGAAACTGTGGAAAATTCTGAAAGACATGGGAATACCAGACCACCTGACCTGCCTCTTGAGAAACCTATATGCAGGTCAGAAAGCAGCAGTTAGAACTGGACATGGAACAACAGACTGGTTCCAAATAGGAAAAGCAGTATATCAAGGCTTTATATTGTCACCCTGCTTATTTAACTTATATGCAGAGTATGTCATGAGAAATGCTGGGCTGGAAGATGCACAAGCTGGAATCAAGATTTCCAGGAGAAATATCAATAACCTCAAATACACAGATGACACCACATTTACGGCAGAATGTGAGGAAGAACTAAATCAGAAAACTAAGATCATGGCCTCTGGTCCCATCACTTCATAGGAAATAGATGGGAAACAGTGGAAACAGTGGCTGACTTTTTTGAGGGAGGCTCCAAAACCACTGCAAATGGTGACTGCAGCCATGAAATTAAAAGACGCTTACTCATTGGAACGAAAGTTATGACTGACCTAGACAGCTTATTAAAAAGCAGAGACATTACTTTGTCAACAAAGGTCCATCTAATCAAGGCTATAGTTTTTCCAGTAGTCATGTATGGATGTGAGAGTTGGACTATAGAGAAAGCTGAACACCAAATAATTGATGCTTCTGAACTGTGGTGTTGGAGAAGACTCTTGAGAGTCCCTTGGACTGCAAGGAGATCCAATCAGTCCATCCTAAAGGAGATAAGTCCTGAATATTCTTTGGAAGGACCGATGTTAAAGCTGAAACTCCAATACTTTGGCCACCTTATGCGAAGAGCTGACTCATTTGAAAAGACCCTGATCCTGGGAATGATTGAAGGCAGGAGGAGAAAGGGATGACAGAGGATGAGATGATTGGATAGCATCACCAACTCAATGGACATCAGTTTGGGTAAACTCCAGGAGTTGGTGATGGACAGGGAGGTCTGGCTTGCTGTGGTCCATGGGGTTGCAAAGAGTCAGACAGTACTGAGTGACTGAACAGAAATGAACTGAACTGAACTGAGAGTAAATCAAAGAAAGGTACAAATAGAAAGATGCCATGATTACATCCGCTTTTCTTAATTTTTTAATAATCATCAACCCATTTTGTAATTGTTATTTTCCATTATCTTCCTTCATGTATTTTATCAATTGTGCAAAGAAATAAAATATAACTGAAAATACATGTAGAGGAAAAGTTCCTTGAAAAGCACGTGCCTAGCTGAAAATAGCTTAAATCTTTGATCTGCATAATAAATTGGATAGGGTAGGGTAGGGTAGGGTACGGAAAGGAGGTAGCTGGTCAGAGCAGAGAAGAGGATGATGTTTCAGCCATGGATGTGCTTAGTTGCTTCAGCCGTGTCTGACTCTTTACAACCTTGTGCTCTGTAGCCCAGTCCATGGGATTTTCAGGCAAGAATACTGGGGTTGCATCTCCCTTTCCAGGGGACCTTCCCAGCCCAGGCATTGAACCCACATCTCCACTGTCTGCTGCATTATCACTGGCCGGTGGCTTCTCTACTCTAGCGCCACCTGGAAAGCCTGTTAGTCATGGATGCGCGGGTAGAATCTAACTCATCAGCTACAGGACCTAGAACAAGTCAGCTAACCCCTCTCAGGCTCAGTTTCCATCATTTATAAAACAGGTAGAATAAACCTACCTCATAGACTTATCGTGGGAATTAAATGAGTGAAAATAAAGGCCTTGGTCCATACAACTAAATCAATAAGTCTGTAATACCAGGCAGAATCAATGTTGCCAAAGTGTTACTTCTTTTCCCCACTTGACACATGAAAATCCTGAAGGAGGAGACAGAGGCAGTATTAATAGACATGTGTCCATACAAGGAAGGCCGAAGACCAAGCTGATGCTCACACTGAGGGAAAACTTTTCTCTCTGAGGTTTTAATATTCAGAGGCAACTCTCCATATTTAGCACTTATAACCAGAAGGGGAAAAAATCTATTAGAAAACTATGTACTGATGTAATTTTAAACTTAATTACTAAATATCTTTTAAACAAATGTACCAGTCTAGCTACAATCTTTCAGAAATACAGTGAGTCATAGTCAGAGCATTGGCAGAGCCCTGAAAGGTCAGACTCAATCTACAGGGTTGCTCACTGTAGTTTCTCCCCAGCTTGCTGGCCAACTCTTACATAATGACATAATTAAATGGCTATAAAGTTCCATAATGCTTGCTCCTTTAATTAACTGGAGGAAAACCTCTTATCTTCTCAACATTGAAGATAACTGCTGTTTCACTTTGCACAAGTTACAGAAGGCTAATGTTCAAATTCTGTAACAATTGCAAAGAGTGCTGCTTATTTCAAAGAAAAATATGTGAAAATTTGAGCATAAGCGCAAATTTTCAACCAACTATATAAATCACCAGCTTCAATTTGTTCAGTATATCTTGCTGTTGGTTTCCACCAAACATTGTTTTAGATAACAAATATAAACTTAGCAGAAAGTCCAAATCCCTGAATCAGATGATTCCCTTGAAAGCTCTTTTGGACTCAGGAAGTATGGCACTAAAACCCTTGCACAGAGGCTTAAGGGCTTTATGAAGAAAAAGTGTGAGCTTGAGACAAGGTCCAGAACACATGCTGTAAATTTGTAAATTTTATGAAAGTTTCTTGAAATCACTTTCATTGTGTCTTTGACCTTCTAGGAACTTAACAGATCTAATTCAAGTAGAAGTTGAAATGATCTCAATTAGATGTATGATGGGGGGTGACCACATAAAATAAACCCAGTGGAACCACCTAAGTAGATAAAGGAAGGAAAAAAATTTATATTCTATAAAGTATGCTCAGTTCCAATGTGACAAAGGCAAGACCCAGAAATTTCCTTATGTTCCCCAAGAAAGTACTCAGGGGGAGCTTAGTTGAGCAGAGTAGGCTCAGCATGGAGAACTGTGATAGGGTGCCTTCTCACCTGACACTCTGGGAGGACTTTCTAGGACAGGAATTATATGGTGTGGTAAAGACACAAAGTTCAATTCAGTTAAGTTCAGTCACTCAGTCATTTCTGACTCTTTGAGACCCCATGAGTCGCAGCACGCCAGGCCTCCCTGTCCATCACCAACTCCCAGAGTGCACTCAGACTCGCGTCCATCAAGTCAGTGATGCCATCCAGCCATCTCATCCTCTGTCACAAAAAGCCTCAACAAAAACTGAGACAAGTCAGAGGCATCCAGGGGTTTCTGAGAGTAGTGGCCAAACAATAGGAGAGCAGGTTCCAAGTCAAACCTGATGACACTATCCCTGGGGGCAAAGAGCATCTCATCAGAGGAGAGATCTTGCTACATAGCCTGAAGGGCCAGACAGAGGATAGGGACCCAAGCACCCCTTCCCTCTGCTTCCATGGAGACAGAGCAGGACCCTTGGCGAGGATGTGCCTAAGGGTTGGGAATGTTGTGCACAGATATGAGTTCTAAGGAGTCACCCTCACCTGGAGAACCTTGTTACCTGGTGCAGGCCACCTTGATCTGGAGGAAGGGAGCTTTTAGACTTTGGTCATCTCAGAAGAGTGGCTTCTAGACGGATTATTCTAAGTGTGTGCTAGTTACAGCCCTGTCTTTCAGACACCAAGCCATCATCTTGAGGAAGTGAAGAGTGAGGCTATGGGGGAAATTTTTCTAAAGTGAGCATTTTTCTAAAGGGATTAAGTCTTTTAAAGAAGACTCTACAATCCAGGGTAACTTGGACTACACTGAATGTTAAAATGAAAGGAGACTTACAAACCAGAAGTGACTGAAGTATTGCTAATGGATAGTAAGTTGTTTTTACCATTCAGTGAAGTGGAGTCACATGGGCCAGATCAGAGTTTCTAGAAATTAAAGGGCAGCATTTGTTTTCTGCATATTTGAGTGTAGCATGAAAAAGTTTCCAGCTCCAGTGTACGTGTGTGTGTGCACGCGCGAGTGGGTAACATAAGACTAGATTGTATTCTAAACCTAATCATGTTTTTTTTTTCCTGCAAAATGATATTATAGATATTTATATTTTTGATTCTTCACTTTTCACATCCTTCAATTTCTCAGCAAGGATCCTGTTTTAGCTGTTTAAAACCAAAGATGCATAGATGCAATTTTAAAATCATTTTTTAATATCTTCCAATTGTTTTTTGTCTAAATCCTAGCTGTTCTTAAAACATGTGCAGTATTTGGTCAGTCGGTTCTATTTATATATAATGTATACTACATATATAATTGTTATTTTTATATACATAATTTTTTAAACTCATAAATCCTTTCTAACTTTAACTTTGCTCTATTTAATCCTTTTATTTCAAAGATCACATTGTATCTCCTTTTTTCTCTTAAAGTTTCAAAATGGCCTTTGGCCAAATGCAATAAAATTTTGCCCTGACCTGACATAAAGCATGGAGTATGTATATGAAAGCACTTTGAAAACTTTAAAGGACTTTAAAAAGGCATGGTGGTATTGGTGGTGGGAGGCAGGGGAGGAGGTGGGGAGCAGGAAGAGGCACAAGAGGAGGAACTAGGTTGTATCTTCACATAACATAAATTTCAAAGGTCCCTCCTGTATGAATTTGCAAATAGAAGCAAATGGAGTCACTGCCTGGCATCCTTGAATGCTCACAATTTTATAACATTATCTCAGGCCTGTGGTAATGTGGACACCCCTTCAGGTTGACATTTTTCTGCATCCTTGGCTGCTCCTAAGAGCCAGGAACCGCTTTCAATAGAGTCACAAGTACCTGGGAGCCATGGGTGTGCTTGGTGGGAACCCTCAGGCTCTCCTAGAAGTGAGTCCTAATTGGAAAAGCTCCTTTAAATCTAGAAACTCTCTCTAGTGTTTCTACTCTTTGTTTATTTGTTTGATAAGGAGGACCCAGAGATCGCAGAAGAATGAGAAATTCTAAGAATGCACTCCCAATTTGAACTGACTTAGAAGACAAAAATATACATAATTTGGGACTTCCCTGGTGGTTCAGTGGCTAATATTCTGCGCTCCCAATGCAGGGGGCCCAGGTTCAATCCATGTTCAGGGAACTAGATCCCACTTGCTGCAACTAAGAGTCCTCATGCCACAACGACAACTGAAGATCCCATGTGCTGCAACTAAGATCCGGCACAGCCAAATAGATCATATATATATATGACTTTCTGGAAAAGGGTTCATTTTCCCTTTCCAGGCTCCCCAGTTATGGGAGAATAAGAAGGCTTTAATGGTTAGGAGCATAGAATGTGGAGTCAGAGGGCCTGGATTCAGATTCCAGGCCTACCACTTATTAATGATGGCTTCCCTGGTGGCTGAGATGGCAAAGAATCTGCCTGCAGTGCAGGAGTCCTGGATTTTATCTATGGGTTGGGAAGACAGGAATTCCTGGAGACGGGAATGGCTACCCACTCCAGTATTCTTGCCTGGAGAATCCTATAGACAGGAGCTCTGCCAGCTACAGTCCATGGGGTTGCAAAGAGTTAGACACGACTGAGCGACTAACACTTTCACTTTCATGTGTGAGTTATATGACCTCGAAGACATTTCGTCACTTCTGTTTGCCTTAAATTCCTCATTATAAGTGGGGATTATAATACAACTTACTTCATAGTGTTCTTAAGAGATTTAAATGCATCAATATATGTGAAGTATGTGCAACAGCAACTGGCCTTCACTAAGGGCCCCATCAATGCTCACTGTTATTATTAATTAAGAAGCAATCCTCAAGTGTATCCAGACCACCACAAGCCTCTGGGGTTCACACCTGTCCTCCCAAGGAAGATAATCCTGAGATAGTCTGCAAACTCAGAGAAAGAAACACTTCTCTTAGCTCTGCAACACTGGAGTATATGTGATGCCTGCCAGGTCTTCTGGATTCACTTTGGCAGCAGTAGGTTAGGGGGCGCATTGCATTATCCACACATTCTACACGAGAAGTCTCCAGCATAACCCAGGCTTCTGTGACACACCCATGTGGAACAGGATTCAGTGTCCTGGTCTGACGCCTTCTAGGAAACAAGTACAATATTGTTGGATTTACTATTATTTATTACCTGAATTCACCATTCTCTCACCAGCCTTTTTGAGTGCTAATGGTTCTCCAGCAGGCATTGACACGAAGGCTGTTAGACCATATAGAAAACCTAGGAAGTGTAAGGCACAAAGGTGTGCTTTTACCTGGCTGCTGCTGCTGCTGCTGCTAAGTCACTTCAGTCCTGGAGAGTCCTCTTTTCTTCCTTTTTTGACCAAATGAAAAATTACAAGTAAGAGGGGAGCAGAAGAATCCCTGAGTAGATGCAAACATTTCCTAAAAACAAGATCATTACTTTTAAGATGCCTCCAACATATCCTGGAAGGGCAACTTTTAGGGGATTCCTGGCTTTTATAGAGTTCAGCCAGATCATTATTAGGCTTAGGTAAATTAATACATAATAAAATTGTCAATAAACACATGAAATTACATGTATGGCTGAGTCACTGTGCTCTGCACCTGAAACTATCACAAAATTGTTAATTGGCTATACTCCGGTATAAAATAAAAAAGTTTTTTAAAAATATACATATGAATTTTTTCTAGATGGTATCAAAGATCCATCAACTGACCTAATACTATGCCTCACATCTCTACCCAGAACAGGGTTCATCTCATCAATATACTTTCAGAAAAATGTTGGAGTTAGTCTTAAGCCATTCCTGCTCTATTTTAATTCCTTCATCAAACACGCTCTGTCCATACTTTTTTATCCCTGCATCTTCCATTCCCTGCCTCATCTCCCATGATGTCAGCTTATTAAGTGTGTGTGTGTGTGTGTGTGTGTGTGTGTGTGTGTGTATTTTTTTTAATAGGCCCATAGAGAAAAAATTATTTCAGATTTGTTCTGGGAGGCACAGATCAGCCTGAATTTCCAGGGAACAGCTCAGCCTTGCACCACACATATTTTCTCCCACTCCAGTGATTGCATTTCATCTTCCATCCATCCAGCTAAGGAGAACAGAGGCTAATTTAGGAGCCTCTTTATGCCTGTACATATTCAGCCAGAGGGGTCACTGTTGATTGATGCAAGACACACTGTCCTCCAAGAGCTCGCCAAGTCCCTGCTGGTCCAGTGAGTAGCAACCAACAGTAACTCACCCTTTAGTGCTGGTGCATTTCTGTGCCTCCAGCTAGAAACAGTCAATAAACACCAGAGGCAACTTATGTTGCTTTAGATCACTAATAAATGCCTCTCACCACCACCTCAGAGCTCTTTCACAAAAAAAATGTATTTCTCTACAGATAGATGCCAAGCCCCAGCAGCCAATTACTACAGAAATGCCCCAAAGGCTAGAAGGAGGAGACAGGGAGGGAGAAGAGGTCCTCTCCAAAGACAAGAGTTTTGTGCTTCCTTCTAAGAAAAACTGCTCCCTTTTGTTGAATGCTTCCTCGGAGCCAGGTACTAGGATGATGCTTCAGCTTAGTCACTCAGTCATGTCTGACTCTTTGCAACCCCATGGACTGCAGCATGTCAGGCTTCCCTGACCATCACGAACTCCTGGAGCTTGCTCAAACTCATGTCCATTGAGTCAGTGATGCCATCCAACCATCTCATCCTCTGTCGTCCCCTTCTCCTCCCGCCCTCAATCTTTCCTAGCATCAGGGTCTTTTCCAATGAGTCAGCTCTTTGCATCAGGTGGCCAAAGTATTGGAGTTTTAGCTTCAGCATCAGTCATTCCAATGAATATCCTGGACTGGTTTCCTTTAGGATTGACTGGTTTAATCTCCTTGCAGTCCAAGGGACTTCTCAAGAGTCTTCTCCAAAACAACAGTTCGAAAGCATCAACTCTTCAGCGCTCAGGTTTCTTTATGGTCCAACTCTCACAGCATACATGACTACTGGAAACACTATAGCTTTGACTAGACAGACCTTTGTTGGCAAAGTAATGTCTCTGCTTTTTAATATGCAGTCTAGGTTGGTCATAGCTTTTCTTCCAAGGAGCAAGTGTCTTTTAATTTCATGGCTGCAGTCACCATGCTTAATCTACATTTTCTCCTTCATTTTGCACAATTTTGGGTCTCAGAAAGCTCTAGCCCATCTTACAGATGAGGATGCAGAGGCTCACAGAGCTTCAGTAACTTCTACTCTCTGCTTCTCCACTCCCCACACAAAGTATGTTGCAAAGGCAGATGGGAAACTTCCTGGATGCCAGGCAATTCAGGGTGCTGTCTGGGCCTCAGAACACTACCCTCTTCCCATAAAGATGGAAAAGGTCTCAATGGTTTGGTTACGCCACAGGCTGCCAGTAACTTGCCCCACTGTGTTCTGCCCATGGTCTAGACATTGCAACACCTCCAGGATCCTCTACTTTATTTCTTTAGGGTTTGTTTATTTATCGTTTAAGTTAATTTTTATTCGAATGTAGTAGCTCAAGAAACTCTTCTCAGTGTCCCATGGTGACCTCTACTTTAAGGGTGAGGGTCAGATATTCTGAAAAGTTTTTGGAAACATAAAAAAGCACTGGGTGCTCACTCTGTTTGACACTGTGGTACATACCATGGGGTCGTAAACAGACATGACTGAGCGACTTTCACTTTCAAGGGAGTTACGTTAAAAAAAAAAAAAAAAGAATGGCATGATCACAGTCTTTCACAATTACTTTCAATCATGCAAAGCTCAACAAAGCCAGCCCCTGCCAGCCTCTGGGTTAAAAGGTAGGGATAAAGTGAACAAACATACCTGGGCCATAGATTTTTATCACTTCTCTTCCTTCCTCCTCTGCTCTCCCTCGATTTCCTAAGGAGTCTCATCATCTCCCTTTATATATACAAGTCTTAGGCAGAATTTTGTGGCAGAATGAAGCAACAGTATTCACCAAAAATCTATCTGAGTAATGACTACAGAAAAGCAAATATCTCCCCACCCTGAAAAGCTGGACACTGGTTATGGTCCGATAGGTTAGAGCTTTCCATTTCTCGATTCATCATGCTTCTCTCTTGCAAGAACTGAACCACAGAGTATCAGGAACTTTTGGCTTTCTCTTAACCTCTCTGGAAACTTACAACACATGAGCATTAAATACTCAAGATAATTATATGTAATATTTGCATTAGGAAGGACCCCAGGGATGCTGCCATCCATCACCTCTTATGGAGCTATTCTGCAAAGCAAGGGAGCAGACATGAGCTGTCTCCTCTTTTGCAAGAGCAAAGAAGGTCTAGGAGTGGTAGTTCGAGGCTTGAATTTGGAGATGATGGTCATCACCCTTTTCTGTTTTATAAAAAAATGACCTAATAAATATGGAATGCTAATAATAATACAGATGACAGTAATATCTTATATTTCTACAGGGCTTCCCTATTTTTCAAGCACATTAAACCTGTGGTTTCACTGGTTCCATACACCAAGCTATGCTGGTATAAACACTGTGATATTCTTCTCAGTGTTAACACA
The DNA here is from genome assembly GCF_016772045.2 of Ovis aries. Lineage (NCBI taxonomy): Eukaryota > Metazoa > Chordata > Mammalia > Artiodactyla > Bovidae > Ovis > Ovis aries. Next base: position 65,020,499 of record NC_056056.1, read on the forward strand.
TCTCTGTATTTCATTTGATCACCACCATCAGAGAGGGAAACATTGCTATCCCCAGTTTAATCAAGGGAGAAACTGAGGGTTAGAATCATTTTTTCAGGCTATAAAGCCAGACTTTAAACCTAAGCGATTCTCTGCAAAATCCAGAGTTTATTCCTCTCCCCAAATCTTCATTTGATAGACAGGAAACATGGAAGAAATAGATCATGTGTGCCTTGTAAGCCACTTGTCCCACCTCATGGACAGAAGTCACAATGGTGGGTATGCCCAGAGCCTTTGTATGGACTGCAAATCCATCCATTTCCAAAAGCTGGGCTGTAGAGAAGGTTTCTGTTGACACTTTCTCTGTAGGTTTTGTTATGCTTGTTTCTGTTGGCCCAGAGAGCCGGCAGCCAGGGACATGGCAGGATGACTGAGCCAAGGGGCGGTCTGTTCACACCCAAGGGACCGGGGTGTTTCACTAAGTTTCTGCTGCTTGAAAGCACAGGCACTGCAGTCTTGCTCGCTCCCAGTTTTGTTATTTCTGGGATACTAAATAAAGGCTCATTCTGTCGTGTCCAAAAGACCCTTTGAGGAGACCCGCTCTTGCTGGAAGTCTCCCGAGCATCCCCACCCAATTACAGTCAGATGCTAGGCATTTCAAATTAAATTAGAACAAATAACAAAAATGAAACAAGAATGGGAAGGAGGAAAAACAAACCAATGAAACTGGCATTCATTTTAAGTAACCGATGAAAAAAAATGGCACCTGAAAAACTCAAATGATGTTTGCCCACTTGTCTCAGGTTAAAAGAGCTGTAAGTGAGAAATGGCAGGGATGACAATGCCAGGTCCATTTTGTCTAGGTTATTCCGATGCAGAGATAGCCAGATAAACAACGAGGTGTTTTAAGTCCAGACTGGAATATTTATACCTTCTCAGTGGCTCAGATCTTCCCTGTAGCTCAGACGGTAAAGAATCTGCTTGCTGTGCAGGAGACCCGGGTTCAATCCCTAGGTTGGGAAGATCCTCTGGAGAAGGGAATGGCAATCCACTCCAGTATGCTTGCCTGGAGAATTCTATGGACAGAGGAGCCTGGAGGGCTACAGTCCGTGGGGTCGCAAAGAGTCAGGCATGACTGGGTGACTAACACTACTACTGGTGGCTCAATGGTAAAGAGTCTGCCTGCAAAGCAGGAGTCCTGGGTTTGATCCCTGGGTAGGGAAGATCCCCTGGAGAAGGAAATGGTAACCCACTCCAGTATTACTGCCTGGAGAATTACATGGACAGAGGAGCCTGGTGGGCTACAGTCCATGGAGTTGCAAAACTAAGTGACTAGTAGTTTTCAGTTTTGAATTTTTATGGCTCTTGGACTGTGATATGAGCTTTATTTGGTGAAACAATACCATATGCATGATAGGAGGCAGAGATTTTGGGAAGGGACCAGACTATTTGCCCCACGTGCCAGTTTTCTCCTCCAAGTGCTGCTGAGGATGAAGTGTCATTTGAGCTCAAAATTTTGCTCATGATGTGCCTAGAATCCCACTGGAGTGTGGATGGGTGGGAAGTCAAGACATAGAGTCTTATAGTACCCGGTTTCAAAATGCTCCAGTGGCAGTAAGGTAATTTAAAATGAAGTGGAAGAATTCATGGACCAAGTTTGTAGTGTGTCTATCACAGAGAGATGTCAAACAGAATTATTAATGTTCTATTAAAAACACCTTGAAATCAGCCAGTCTAGCAGAGCCCCAGCATCACACAGTGGCCTGCTTGACGCTTCACCGTGGCTACATCTTCATCACATTTGCCTGTTATGCTGCTATCACCTGTTCCCCTTGTGCTAAATATCACTGGATCCTAGAATAGCATGAAGATATGTGATAAGACAATGTAACTGCACTATCCAGATGCAGAAAGGACATTTACATTTAGTGTGCTTTTCCAAGCCTATTAGCCAAAGTTATACATTGTAGAGTAAAATATATTGTCTTAACACAGTACTCTCGTCATGAAGAAACAATGAGTCCACAGAAACATAGTTCATATTATTTGTGTTTGCTTGGTTGCCCAGTCATATCCAACTCTTTCCAACCCCATAGACTGTAACCCTCCAGGCTCCTCTGTCCATGGGCTTTTTCAGGCAAGAATACTGGATTGAGTTGCCATTTCCTCCTCCAGAGGATCTTCCTGACGCAGAGATTGAACTCGCATCTCCTGCATTGACAGGTGAATTCTTCTCTACTGAGCTACCCAGGAAGCCCCAATTCATATTTTTAGTCCTATCAGTATAGGAGAGCTCCTCTACAAACTCAAGCCCAATTTGGATAAAATAAGCTATCTGATATTAGGGAGTTATCTTGTGCCCAAACTAGTTGCATCACATATTAAAGGCCATTATTAACTAGGCAAAGAGATTCAAGAGAATACAAAAGTTGATTATCTTATAAGAAACATTCTTGCACACAGCATTACAAACACAATTTGGTCACCCAGCTGTCCCCTGATGTCACTCTTCATCTTAAATTCTACAGGCCTGGCCTAAGTATAACTTTCAAGTATCAAAAGGAGCTGGTTCTGTGAGTGTTTCCTCCAAAATGTGACTTAAAAACAAAACAAGAAGCATTCTGGAATGATCAGTAAAAATGTCCCTTAAGGCCATTATTTTTAGCCCAGTGTTGTTGTGACTGTTTCCATGGCTAAACCATGAACACGTTTTCTGCACAAGCCCGGTCATCTAGTGGCCTTAATTAACTTTCAAATGGAGAATGTTGCGGTTTACCACTTATTAAATATCCACCATACCAAGTTACAATCTTACCCTTCCACACCTCACTTAGTTAAGACACCTCGAAAAACCCACAGTGCTGAATAACTGGTCATTTAAAAATATGAACCATGTGTAGTTATCAGACTGAACACACAGGCTGTAAGAGAAGTTTACAAAAACCCTAGGCAGGATATCATATCCAGATTGAGTGATTTAATCTGTAAATTGAGGCTATAGGATAAGTCACTCAGAGAGAATAGGATAAACTGTTGCTACTCATTCTAAGGAATTCAACAAATACCCAAGTATTGCTTTGTCTTCCAGATACTGAGTATTTTTCCAGATTCTTCATGTCTAAGAATCACAGGACATTGTAAATAGAGTTCAGAGTATAGTGAGGAAGGAAGAGGGCAGTATTTTTAAACAGTAGGCCCCCTAGAGAAGGAAGAGCCTGAAACTGCTCATCAAGCTAATCTACTCTTGATACCACATGCAAGTAGGCTAACCAAGCTCATTTCACCCAGCATTTTATTCATGAGGGAGATGATACCGTTTGAGATTCAATCGAGACAGAATTAGTTTTTGTGATTAGCTAGGTTGAGTGGCTAAGGTATAGTAATGATGATATCATTATTTTTTCTCTCCTCTCTCTCCTATAATACTAAGACACACACACACATACACACACATCCCTTTACTCATTTCTCTTTGGATTTGGCTTGTGAATCTTCACAATCTAGAGTTGTCTATGTTTCATCTTGAGTATACTTTCAGGAAATACAGTGAGTTCACTTCCCATTGAATTCCACTGTGTATAAAATGGTCTTGGAATTTGAAGGAAGAAAAAAAAATCCTGCTGCTACAAAGAGAACATGTGAAAAGGCCAAGAGAGAGCATAACTGAAAAAAATACATAAAAATGCAAATGTTCCTAAACTTCAGCTTTGGATGGACTGAAGCATAAGTGAGAACTTCAACAAAGCAATAGAAAAAGATGACAGCTCAGAGTTTCAGAAATTTAAGACAGCAGCAGGATTAGACACTTTGGGTTGTCTTCGCACACATTTCTTATGGGAGTTAATTCCATTTGACATGCAAGACCAAAGCAAGATTACAGAGGCATAGCCCCATGGCGAGGTGTATGCTGTAGCTAAAAGCTGGGATTTGAATAATTGTGCAGGCTTACTCCAAGAATCAGGCGAGAACAGAATGAATGGATTATTACAAGGAACTTTGTACATTTTTAACTGCTGGACTTAATAAAATACCCTCTATTTGAGAGTAATGTTATGGTCGTCTGCACTCACTCTTGCTGAAGTTTGTGGTAGGATCCATCAAAAATGAGGAAAAACAGAAGCTGTTTTTAAAAAAAGAATGAAAGAAAGAAAAGAATTTTGTAATGAATGACTGGGCTGGGTCATGCCCGTGTGATTTACAGAAGAACAAAACTTGGAAAACTTGAGATCAACACATTCAAGCCCCCACCCCCTGCCCCCCAAAGGCAGAGGGAATTCATTTCCTGTGCAAAGAATTTTGAGGAAAGTGGAGAGTAGAGCGCAGGAAAAAGTGGGCCACAAAAAAGGTGGATTTTTATTTCACTATTTCAGCTCGTTAGGGAGGTCATTTGTTACTGAGAAAAATTACTAACCCACACATCATTTTATATATATGTATAAATGTGACCTCTTTCCTTGGAATCTGTGGAAGCACTTGTCTGTAAAAGGTAGAAAGAGTAGCAGTTCTAAAGACTTCTTTCTCGCTGCTTAATTAACTGTCCAGTGAGAATTATTCAAATCCTTTATATCATTCTTATTTAGCACTCATTAAAGTGAAAGATACAAATGCAGGACAATGCAAGGTTCAGGGAAGTTCTGAGAAAGAAAAGTTAGTCTTCTAAGGGCTAAGAATTATGACAAGCCGCCCATTAACAGCAGCCAGGTAGACCTTTGATTTTAAAAGTCACTGATTCAGATCTGAAATGATTTGATTTGATTTTCTCCCCTAAAATGTTCTTCATCTCCTTTTTTCCGAGAGAGCCCATTTCTGACCCTCCTGCAGCCCTGGCCAGTCTAGTGGGATAGCAGTCCCCCCAGAGGTAGAGAGAACGGCTCTGGGGCCACGGCACTGGGGCAGTGCGCCCTCTGCTGGGAGACCAGCCTGCAGTCACGCTTGAAAAAAATCCCCCAAAGAACCTGCCCCTGGGAAAGCAAAAGGGATACACGTTTTCAGCTGTGAAAACCTCTGCTGTGAATGGCATCTCTCTCTCATAGCTGTGAATGGAGATTAGAGGAGGGACAGGAGAGGATAGGAGGCAAGGGTTTCGTTAAACCAGATGCAGCTCTCCTCACTAAACATGTCTGTCAACGTCAGCCTGCCATGCAAAATGGCAACAGGAATGATGAGCACATTACAGATTTGTAGACCCTAAAATTAAACTCCACCTCATTTATTTCATAGTTCAGCAGGCTGGGGATGGCTGGCATTAGAGGCACACGTCTTTCCCGATAAGCTCTGTGGTTTCCTTCCTGGAGAAGGAATTTTTGTGCTCCGTAAGGATGCACCCGGTCTTCTTGAAACCCCATTTCTTCTTGGTGGAACTCAAAAGAGGAGTCACGCTGCAGTGCTCTGCAGAAGAGAGCTGAGAATCACAGCCCTGGGAGGGAGCATACGGATGTGTTCCCAAGGGAAGACAAGAGCTTGCCTTTCCCCACCTTTGCTCTGTGCATCACTGAGATCCTTGCTACTAGAAGTGTGGTTCACAGACGAGCAGCTACCGCATCACTTGTGAGCTTGTTAGAAAGGCAGGAGTCCAGGTGTCACCTAGACCTACTGAATCAGAATCTGCATTTTAACAAGATCCCCAGTGATTCCTAAGTATGTTAAACTTTGAGACACACGACTGTAAACAGAGAAAGCTAAACTGCGAGCAAGACTAGAGCATTGCAAGAGGAAGGAAGCCTAGACAACCTTCGCCTCCTTGGATAAAGAAATCAAGATCCAGAGAAGAACCCAGCTCCTGACACATCTAAGAAGGAAGGGTTACATAGGCCTCAGTTGGATTTGTTGTGAAAGTTGGAACACAGTAATCCCATGCCTAAAGTTGGAACACAGCAATCCCATGCGTTATGCAGCTGACCTCACCACATACTACAAAACCAACAGAATGTGGCACCAATGCTACAGTGTTGTAGGGGATCATCCCGGGTGGGAGGATCTATAATCAGCTCTATACTACTGAAAAGACTTGTGTAAATTCTGCAGGAATTGACATAGAAATGAGATTATGATATTCCTTCTATTCACACAATGATTGATGAAACACATGGGAAAAATAAATTGAATTATGTTCTAATCTCCCAGGGAAACATAATTAAGTTGTAAAGCATTCCCATGAAATCCTAAAAGCCTTATATCCTTTAGACAGTGACTTCTACTACATGATCAATAATTATATTAATTAAAGATAATTATTTTGATAGACTGGTTTGACTTTGGGGCTCCACTTATTCTTGATCTGATGTATGGCTTGAATAGTGAAGACTTGATTAGAACTAGAGTCAGAGATAAAGAATTCTTTGGGGGCCCCCAAAAGGTTTATGATATTGATGCCAATTTGCACTGATATGTAATTCCTGACCACCAATTTGATGCTTATTCATACAATTCAATTAGCAATATTTGTGCAAGATCAATGGAGCATTTCATTTCCTGCTCTTAATTCCATGTGACCTAGAAGCAAGCTATCTTCAGAAAGTAATAGACAATATATAAAATCAAATATTCCCTGAACTTTCAAAATTCTAGGACATCTAATTCATTCTTTGTGTATGCAGGATTCTCCAGCACGTTCATGGCAACTCTGGGCAGAATCTGATCTGATGTTAACAAAGCCCAGAAAGCTGGTGTAAGGGCAGAGCCTTACAATTTCACTATCTTCCTTTGAAAATGCCTAATTGTGAAGATCAGATCTGGGACACACGTGTGGTGGTGCACGGTTTAAGCACAGGCAGAAACTGAGACATCTTGTCGATTCCCTCTCTGCACTTTCCAGAGATCCACTCAAGGGTCTATGCCTTCTTATCCTCATAAAAGCATCAGTGAGCATCCATAGAAAGTAAAAAGTGAGGCAGAGATGTGAACTGAAAGTAATCAAGTGAGGAATCATATAACAAACAAACCAGATTTGGATTTTTTTTTAAAAAGCAATGACCATTAATGTGAACTTCCCTGAACTCTCTACATGATTCAAGACCATTTGCTTGCTATTTTAACATTAAGAGATAACAGAGTTGAAAGAATTACAAAGAAATCACTACAATTATATATATTATTTCATCAGAATTTTCTTAAGTTATTCATAAAGCATCTTGCTGACTAGATGCTCTCTACATAAGAGGTGGTAGATTGTTCCCTCGAGGCAGTGGAAAGGGCAGTATTTTAGAGTCGAGACTTAGGAGTCAGTGCCACCTGATTTGAATCTTGGCTCTGCCACTTAGTGCCTATGGCTTAAACAAAGAAAATGACCTCTTTTTATGCCTCAGTTTCTACAACTGTATAATAGGTATAATAATAATACATACCTAGAGGGGTTGTTGTAAGAATCCAGTGAATTAATATGCATGGAGCAATTGGAAAGGCATAAGTAGTGCTAAGCTCTCAATTTATACTGGCTCTTATCAGTGTTCTTATAATTTATGAAGGTGGACTTACTTGTGGTCAGATAACAATTTATTGTGGAATAGTCTTCTTCAAACCCAGATTTCAGAGGATCTAAATGCCAAGTTTTAGTCTCCAGCTTAAAATTTATTTTCTTAATAGAATAATTAAAAAAATTATTTATGGGGACTGATAAACACAAGCTTATTCATGTTATCACCTGATCTCTCTCTCTCTCTCTCTCTCTCTCTCTCTCTCACACACACACACACACACACACACACAATAGTAATACCTCACAGTCCAATGCCAGAAGTTCCCCCACAGGGGATTTGCCGTAAAGAAAGCTAAATGTGACCCACTATTCTAGTGAGAGATCTTACCATTCAGAGCAGAATAACCTGAGAACAAAATAAGGCAGGAAGCAGCCCTGAGGTTCTTCTGTCTTTCCTCGGGTAAAATCAATTCTGTTATTATCCACAGTTGGGTATAGAATAGCATATGAACAGCGTGGCTTCCGCCAGCAATACCTCTCCAAGAGTGGCTTGCATGGGTAATATTCCACACCCTGATTTACTCAGCATTGTCAAAAGAGAAAAGGGGAGATCTATCTTTACATAGGGAAATTTATTCTAAGGACACTGGAAAAGATGAAGCAAGAAACATCAGTGTGAATTCATATAGAACTGAGTATGCTAAGCTGCCCTGAGCCTTAGACATAGAGTCCAAGGTGATGAGCAATCGTGGGAGGCCTAATATCTTCCTGTCAGCTCTTTCACAGGGGGGGTCGTTTAGCCATATTTGCTATGCCTGAAAGGGAAATGGACCACATGTCTGAGGCTGCACATCAGTGTGAAACAGAAAAAGCTTCCCAAAGAAAGGAAGCAGGCTTATGAATGTGGCATTATGGAACCCACGAAAGAGACCAGCAATGACTGAAGGCAAGAAAATGACCTGGTCTTTATTAAAACTACAATTAGGCAATTGAGCTAACTAATAGGATCTGAGGAGACGTAAATAAGATTTTTATTTTTGTTAACAAAGGGAGTAAAAAGACAAATTTCAAACCGAGTAAAAGAAGGTAAATGATTCTTCCCCAAAGGCAGAGCCAAGATTCCTCAAAATGAGCTTCCTCCTCAAAGAGATATAAGTAAAATATATGGAGCAAGATGACAACGTGCTGTTGCCTAAATGTAGGCAGTGATGGTATTCTACTCTATAGACCAAGCTATGAGCAACTGAATGCAAGATAGAGCAAAAATATAGAAAAGGCCACTTGGTAAAAGAAGCATAAAAATGCAGTGTGTGTAACAGGACTGAGAAGGGTACAGCTCTGTAGAACTGATTAATAAGGAGAGCAGTGAATAGAACAAAGTGGATTTGCAGAGATTAGGATATAGCAAGCTTTGTCCAGAAGACTGTATAAAGTTCTTATTGGTCATGAATCTGAAATAAGGTAAAAAACCTACCTCCCATCATGAAAGACCCCTTGTGAACTTGGTATATCTTAATCAAGCACCTTATCTGTTCCCATAAGTCATTTAAAAATAAAATTTATAATAATATTTATATTCTTCTATGCAAATTATTTTCTACGGCATCTCTCCTTTCCCATGGGGTTAGGGGAAGGAACACATGGTACTATATTTTTGATGTTATAGCATAACAGAGATATATCTTTTTTTAAAAAAGTCAATTTCACCCATAATAGCTGAGGTCTGAGAAAATGCAGAGCTTGATAAAGCCTAAATGTCAGGTTCCAAGATAATCAAGAACAAAAGTTGGAAATGGAAGCTTGCCAAGTGGATGTAAGGAACTTGGACATTTGCATTTGCAAACTCTAAGGACTCCACAGTATCGTGAAGGGCATCACCACAGCCTCCAGGTTCCAGGCAACAGAAGACTCTTTTTTGAAGGATAAAGAGAAAGGAAGATCCAGCCTACAAGCACTCAAGAATCTCAAGGCAAAGGTAATGTTTAAGAAGCACAGAAGTACAGGCAACAGCTGACAACTGCCATGGCTTGGGCAAGAAGAAGGCATCTCCGTCTGTGGGCTTCTCTCGAGTAATCACAGATAAGACACGGGACCACCAGCAAGGGGGAATCGAGTATGAGAGTTACTCTACCACAGGCTGGGGCGGGGGCGGGGGCGCTCTCCTTTGTTTTAATCAGAGCTCTAAGGCCACTTCTGTCGTCAGGGCTCTAATTTGTTCTGTGGGGACTTTAGAGATGTTGATGTCAGGTTAGGTGTCTCTGTCTTTACTTATGGCCAGAAGGAAAAAAATAGTTGCTTGACCTTTCCCAAGGTAGACATCTGTGCTTCATATTCAAAAACAGAAGGTCCAGGGGCAGAGAGAAGTCAAAGGACTTCTGTGTGCTCAGATCACCCCCACTGGGTGTTCCTGGGGGTAAGGATGACTAATTAGGCAGGCAGGACAGAAACATGAATCAATAGCAAGAGAAGTATGTATTTAAAGGAATGCAAATGCAACTCAAATCAGGGAACCTTGGCCAAGAACTGCTCTCAAATCTTTCAGTTCTTTTAAGATGAGAGAAGGGAAGATTTCCCAGCAATAGAAATCCAGAATCGGCCCAGAAGTGGAGGGAATTGCCATGACTGTTGGGGGACGCTCTATGTACCTCAGGGAGCTGCAGACCTGGCTACTTTCTTTTTTCACTTTGACTTTCTTTGTACATTTTTCCCTGTGGTTTTTAGGGATATTTAAAAAATAAGAAGAAGAAAAAATTCATACACATATGCTTATAGACACTAATATATACACACATGTGAATCTATTATATTCTTTTCTATAAATGGAAATAAAGACAAAAGAAAAGTCTAATTTGCAGTTCAGTTTTCCAGCCTCAATTCTGGCTCACCAATGAATCTTCTTATATACAGAGCTGACTGGAGGGAGGGGTGGGATTGAATAACAAATTTATGTGATACAATCACATCATTTACAATCACATAATGGACCATATCCCAATTTTCAAAAGGCATAAAGTATCCTCATTAATACGATAAGTGCAGCAGTCAAATCAGCACTGTGATTTTATCAGGGTTTTTGACTGTACATGAATTAGAATGTAAAATGCATACAGAATTTTTAATGGGAAGGCTTTAACATTCACTGAATGTATTTCTTACTGTCATTTGCATCACATTAAAGTGAAATTCAACATAAAAGGATAAAGAGAATATGTCCTAAATTACAGTTTTTCCATAGTTGTCATGTCCACACATAGAAAAATCTGATTCATAAGCTTGAACATGATCCTAAATCTGAAAAGGCTACACTGGTTCTCTATCTGTTTGTGAGTTTTATGTGGCTGTCAGAACTGGGTAGAGCTTGGGAAGGTCAGATTGTCAGGACAAAGCTAATAAAGATCATGGGGGTAGGAGGTCAGGGCAGAAGACAGGGTGATTGTATTCACTGTGTTTTAGTATATTAAACACTGTGACTGCATTTTTTTTTTTCTTTCCATACAGGATTACTGAAAAGTTACTCAGGTTGCCTTAGAAATATTTTGTTGCTCCTTTAGAAGGAGCTTCTACTTTTGATTGAGTTTGAGTTTATCAACTTAAAATGTTATAGAAACACTGTTCTGTCGATTCCACCCTGAATGAATATGCATACTGGACATTGTCACGTACATGGGATATACAAGCTTCATATCAAACCTGTGCATGCCTGCTTGTATGTTGAAATATTTTCCATGTATCAGAGTGAATGTCAAGGTAATGGCCATTGGGAAGATGTGCTGGGTGGCTTCTATAAGTGAAGGTGAAAGTGTTAGTTACTCAGTTGGGTCTGACCTTTTGCAGTTCCATGATCTGCAGCCCACCAGGCTCCTCTGTCCATGGAATTCTCCAGGCAAGAATACTGGAGTGGGTAGCCATTCCCTTCTCCCGGGACTCTTCCTGACCCAGGGGTTGAACGCGGGTCTCCCTCATTGCAGGCAGATTCTTTACCATCTGAGCATCCAGGCAAGTCCCCATACAAAGAGGCAAAAAAGCAACCTGTCTTTTCTCGTTACTCTCACATCACACAGAGAGAAGTCAGTGATTGGTACACAGCAGCAGTTGACACAGAATCCTGAGAATCTGAGAAAGAATGTTGTATATTCTAGAAGACACTAAGGTATCACCTGTCAAACTACAGTAGACTAACAATGGTGTATACTTGGTGTGTATACCAATATGCTTCCACATTTAGAAATAGCCTTCAAACATTTACAGTAGCTACAGCTTTTACCCTAAGCATCTTTCTTTTTTTCTTTTCTTTTTTCTCTATTTCTCTCTTTTTCTCTTATTTTCTCTTCCCTTCCTCCTTCCCTCTCTCCTTCCTTCCTTTCTTCTTCTCATATTAACATAGGAATTTGTATGTGGACCCAAGAAGAGGGAAAGATTCAGGTATCTGATCAATTTTCAGACACAAGCAAATTTTTCACTTTAATACCTAAAATACTTCAAATGACCAGAACCCTGTGAAGAAGCCATTTATATACGGATGATCTTAAATTAGCAGAAATTTCCTGGTAATACTATTGCTCAGTGCAATGTTTTCTGTCTCAAAATGTATGTAAATTACTATTGTCTATTTCATAACACTTTTTTTAGTTCACCTGTTGGAATCCTGGCCCCAGTTGCTCATGGGCTAGGAGAGCATTAGCAAGCCTCTTATCCTCTCCCAGGAACAATTCACTCATTTATAGAATGGGAATAATAATATTTAACATATTCACCTATTACAACTGAAATAGGATGATGTACATCAAGTATGTAGAGCAGTCCTAGGCACAATGGAAACAGTTCACATGAGTCTGATCACCATGCAAGAGAAACATTTTATTTCATTTTTGCCAAAAGACATGAGTGTCCACATATTTGTTAAGAATCAAATTTGATGCTATGAAACCTGGTTTCCATCTTCGGATTTCCATCCACAATGACTGTATAAATTCAGGTAAGTGAACCACCTTCTCCTTCAATAACATTTGAATAAATAACTGCCTTTTCAGTCCCTACTGACTCCCCAGAGTTGTTTCTAAAGTTAAGAAATTAAGAGAAGTATATTAGAGTAAAGAGATACCACATTCCTCTCTATTATTTGAGTTTGTTAAGTAAAACTGTATAGAGTTAAGATGTACAACATGATGGTTTGATATGCATATACACAGTGACATGAGGACTATGACATGCTAATAAACAGCTCTCCTCACATAGTGACCACATTTTGTGTGAGTGTATGATGAGTGCACCTAGAGTATACTCTCTTAGCATATTTACAGTATTCAGTACTTTAATTATAGTTATGCTATACATGTAATAGTATATTCTTTATTGCTTATCAAGCGTCAGAGAACAAAATTCATTTAAATATCTTCTATCGCATTCTTTCCTTTTTCATAATTTCAGCAGCAGTAGGGTTACAAGTTGATCATTTAGACTGTTATTTCTTTGACTTCAAAAAAGAAAGGCATAAAACTTTTTAGTTCTAACTTACCTCCTAGCTTGTTGCTGCTACTGCTGCTAAGTTGCTTCAGTCGTGTCCGACTCTGTGCGACCCCATAGATGGCAGGCCACTAGGCTCCCCCATCCCTGGGATTCTCCAGGCAAGAACACTGGAGTGGGTTGCCATTTCCTTCTCCAATGCATGAAAGTGAAAAGTGAAAGTGAAGTCGCTCAGTCGTGTCCGACTCTTAGTGACCCCATGAACTGCAGCCCACCAGGCTCCTCCGTCCATACCTTTTGCCTAATACAGATACATTTTTACCTAATTTATACAGATAGAGAATGTATTCTTTCTGTGACAATATGTCTGTGTGAAACTGAAAGTTGCTCAGTCCTGTCCTACCCTTTGTGACCCCATGGACTATACAGTCCATGGAATTCTCCAGGTCAGAATACTAGAGTGGGTAGCCTTTCCCTTCTCTAGGGGATCTTCTCAAATAATAGAAAAATAGATTAATATTTCCTTGAACTCCACATTTTTTGCATAACGCCAGGTATGTCTAAGACATTACCTTCCACCTGAAGATAAAGCTTGTCATCTGTCTCAGTGGAGTCAAATTTGCGTCTCTATTTTTTTTCCTTCTTTTTAAAGCATGCTGTTTGTTTTACAGGATCTTATTAACAATGCTTTGCTGTTTTCCCTTTTACTGCTTATAAGAATGGTCCTGGTAAACCTACGGTCCAGATGCATTACAACCTCAAAGAGCTCAAATCCTCAGAATGACGGACTCCATTTAAATCATTAAGCCATGAGAGCCTAATTTAGCTACTCATCATATCATCTCTTGCTCTGCTGGAAAGAAATCGCTAGTTTGTAATATCTGTAATGTATTTACCTAAATCTGCTAAATGCAATGTCGTTCATGGTGTTTTCATCTGTCTTTGAGGCTTTGTCTACAAAGCCATGGGACTGGGAGACTGATCTAAATCAGCTATGCTACTAATTTACCTGCACTTGAACTTGTATTTACTCCTTATGATTCAATTGTTCCAGTTCAAACTTTTCCCAATAACATTTATTTTGATAAATAGATAAAGTTATAGGTTTGGCCCTGGCAGAAATAAGAACTTTCCTATTCAACAAATTTAAAAAGTAATAAAAGTTAAGGTCCAAAACTACAAGTCACTTCACTCATTGTTTATACAACAAAATTATATAAGTGGTTATACAACAAAATTGTAGAAGTAATTTGGGTCTTCACTGGGGTTCATCAACTCAAAACTTTGATTTCTCTGACCACGCTGTTGAAAAATCTTCTGAACATACTCTTCAATAGAAGACTATATAAATAGGTGTGTATATATATATATATATTCAGCTTCCTTTTCCAGATAATGAATGTTTTGCTTTGTTTTCATTCTCTCAGTCATTCTCTCTATCAATCTAAAAATGTTGATCCATTTCCCTTGGTTTATTATAATGACTCAGTTGTTTCTGAGAAATGAGTCTTCAACAGAAGATTTTTTATCTCATGTATTATATCGTGATTATCTTTCTTCAGTTACATATCTGGTCTAGTCTTCTCCTCCATCTTATAATTTTTGATAGGCTATATATTATAACAGTTGTTGCTGTGGTTCTTCAGTCACTAGGTCATGTCCAACTCTTTGCAATCCCATAGACTGTAGCCCTCCAGGCTCCTCTGCCCATGGGATTTTCCAGGCAAGAATACTAGAGTGGGTCGCCACTTCCTTTTCCAGGGGCTCTTCCTGACCCAGGGATCAAACCCACATCTCCTGCATTGGCAGGCAGACCCTTTACTGCTGAGCCAGCAGGGAAGCCCTGTGCATTATGACAGTAAGCGGGTCCATCAAGGCCCAGGGAGCTAGTATACCCAGGGATGCCCTCTTCAGATCTATGGGGAAAGGTTGATGGTGGTTCATCTCCTGCTGGAAGAGTGGACACAGAACTTTGCCTCACTCAGCATATTCCAGGGGTGCTTTGGCATGACCCAGGGGCAGGAGACAGAGATTCAGGCTGTATTCATTGCATTCATATAATATTTTTCACTCAAACATCTCACAGAATGTTTGTAGATACTCTAATCAAAAAGAATAGACAGAAACTTTTACAGATTTCATATTTCCTCCAAGACTCCACACTCTCTTCTACAGACGTAGAAATTTCCTAAAATCATCAAAGTGGTGAAGAACAGAACTTAAGCAATAATCAAATTTCCCTACTGCTCCACAACTTCTATCTTTCTAGGCTCTGCTGAAACCCTGCAGCTCTTAAACCTATATAGTTGATCAGTCCCCATTTCCAAATATGAAATAAACCAGAGCAGTCTGTCCTCTTTTGAAGTCTCAGCTTCCCAGGTCATGAAAATGTCCTTCTCCTTATTGTAAGCAGATTTATGTTTTACTCAATTCCATATCCAACAATCTATTTCATAGTTAAGGTACACCATGAGGTATAATACCTTAAATGTATTGATGTGAATGTGTGGCATTTTCCTTTTTACCCTCCCACAAGAGCATATATAGAAGAGGACTGTTGTCATCACTTATTTTTATTCTTCCTGCCTATATCCAAAGAACTTCCCAAGTGGTGAAGCCTACACATCCTGACAAAATTGCTACATATCACCTTCATCCCAGTCAATTCCTTTTTCATTGCAGGCACCAGTGCATTGACACTGACACATTGATGTTCTCCTTGTGAGAATTAGCCTATCACATTCATTTACATCCACTTAATTGCTGCTGCTATTGTTTAGTCCGTTAACCTCCAGCTAGGGTGCAATTCACGTGAACGCTGGGGAAGCACAACCATTCGATTAGTTCTGCAAAGCAGATTAAAATCTTCTGGCTAATTGGAGACTGTCCATACTGCTGCCTTTCTCCCAGTTCTAGGTTGAAGCAAACGTCTTCAAAGGAGGGCTCTTGGTTGGAATATGGAAGACTTGACTGGACCCAACAGCATTTTTAGAGTGTATCTGTATACAGGGCACTGTGCTCAGCACTAACCATGCCAGCAATTATCACCAATCTGGTCTCTGCCTGCAAACCTAAAAACTAGTTTTTTGATTGGCAGCTTCCCTTCTTCTTTTTCACAAGGAGCACATGCACCCTGGATAAATTCCAACTTGGTGTGTGGCTAGAGCATTAGTATCCTAGATTGGTAGGAATTTCTATTTTGAAACACAAGGACCAAGGAAATATTTATGAAAGAGTTTGTTCAGTTTGAGGGGAAATGAGAATTAAGAATATAAGAGTCACCTTGGATTCAAAGTATAATGCTGAGTTGAACATAGCTGATTTATTCAGAACCTATCACTGCTGTGATGGCAAGCATGCTTTGGTAACTAAACTGTTGCATGGTTGTAAGAAAATTTCCTTGTTATCCCCTGATAACATGTTATCAACATGTATATATTAGCTGAGGTGTTCTAAGAGGTTTAATTATGTTCTATCTGAAGAAGATATAAAGATTCAGTCATGACCCACTTCAGGAATTCTAAGAAATCACAGTAGGTCATATTTCTCCATTTAATCTAAAATGTCAACTCCCAGTTTGGTTTCTGTCTACCTCTGCGGCATATATACTCTAAAATTCAGACACTAAAAACTGGTAGGTGGCTCAGTGGTAAAGAATCCACCTTCAATGCAGGAGACATGGGTTCAATCCCTGGGTCAGGAAGATCCCTTGAAGAAGAAAATGGCAACTCACTCCAGTATTCTTGCCTGGGAAATCCCAGGAACAGAGGAGCCTGGAGGTTTACAATCCTTGGGGTCTCAAAAGAGTTGAACATGACTTAGCAACTAAACAAAAACCTGGTGACCCCTTCTTAAATGTATTAGATTTTCTTATGGCCTCATGTCTTTTTGTTGTCCCAACTTATCTGACGTTTATTTTAAAAATTATGAACAGGCGACTTTCCTGGTGGTCCAGTGGCTCAGACTCTGCTCTCCCAACACAGGTGGCTTGGGTTGGGTCCCTGCTTGGGAACTAGAGCCCACATGCCACAGCTAAAAAAAATAAAAGAGAGAGAGAGAGATCCTGCATGCTGCAACTAAGATCCAGTGCAGCCTAATAAATAAATATTTTTTAAAAAACTTATGGACACAAGAAGAAGGGTCTGCATTGACTGGGTCAACGTAAGAGATGCCCTGAAAGCACACCAGGGGCTCTACAGCAATGACATCACTGGATCATCCCAACAGACATGCAGAAATGTTGTCTTATACCTGTTTACTTTAGGTATAAGCAGACTGAGGCTCTGAAAGATGGAGTGATCCATGCGAGGTGACTTACAGTAGTCAGCATGTACCAAAACATTGAACTGAAATTCAGTTTTGTGTGAGTCCAAACTTACTTTTTTCCAATGACATCAGGGGGTATTCTGTAAGAAGACAGAAGTCTTGCACTACAACTTGAAGAAGGTGTAAGTTCACACAAGGTAGAAGAGAAGCCAGTCCACATTTGTGAAGAGGAACCCTCCCTGTCTCACCAGATGTAGGTGGTAGGACACAGGAACACTAGACAGTTGACCGAAGAAGATGGGGAGGGGGTGGAGAGTGATAGAAATTGCTCAGATCATGTGACCTCTCTGAGGGGCAGATCAAAAACTGGCACCCACACACCAGCTGGAGAATCCCAAGCAGTTTGTGGAGAGGATGAAGGAGATACTAAGACTCACTAGGGATCCAGGCATTCTAAGACTTAAACACCATACTGGTGACTCTCTCCTTTGAAGATGCCAAAGAGGAAAGTGCTTCATCACACTTTCTCTAAGGGCTGCAGAAGTGGTAATTAGATAGCAGATCATAAAGTAGCCACCTTAGGACAAAAGGATTTGGCTGATTCATCAGTATTTTGTCCCTCTCTGTTTGCCTGTACATGAAGGAGAAAGAAGGACATGCCTATTTGAAATGAAGTGACAAAGCAAGAGTTGCTACTAACATTTGAAGGGTTTGGAGGAAGACAAAATCCACATACAATATATCAAAATATTTTAACAGTACAAGTCAATCTAGTAAACTGTTGGCTGAAATAGTCTATTGATTAATCTTGATTAATACAGTGTATTAATACAACTTGATTATTAAATAAAAACCAAGAAGTATAGGTGTCAATTTAGAATCTTTGGGCTCCTTGGGGTTCTGTACCCAAATTGACAAAAGAGGGAAACCTTACCTCCTGCTCTCCTCATCCCTGTACTCAGAGGGTCTTCACACGTATGTGTCTCTCTTTTTTTCCACGCTCAGTGCACATCCAGCTTTCAGGGGTGCTGAGGCCATAGGCGACCATGCGGCCGCCTTTTTTTTTTTCTTTTTCTTAAATTAATTCTATTGGCTATAATTGTGTTACAATGTTGTGTTAGTTTCCGCTGTATGGAAAAATGAATCAGCCATACACATACATATATTCCCTCTCTTTTGGACTTCCTTCCCACTCACAGTGGCTCAGAGGGTAAAAGAATCTGCCTGCAAAGCTGCGATGCAGGAGACCTGGGTTCAATCCCTGGGTTGGGAAGATCCCCTGGAGAAGGGCATGGCAACCCACTCCAGTATTCTTACCTGGAGAATCCCCATGGACAGAGGAGCCTGGCGGGCTACAGTCCACAGGGTTGCAAACAGTCAAACACGACTGAGTGACTAAGCGCAGCAGCACAGTGCATTAAGTAGCATTTCCTGTGCTATACTGTATTGATACTAATGTATAAAATGGAACACTAATGGGAAGATATTGTATAGCACAAGTGAGGTCCCCTTCAAGAGAATAGACTAAGGGAAAAGGCCTACACAGGCCCTAGAAGTGGGCTTGGGGCCATTTAGGCAGGAATCTAGGGGCTTGGTATATTCACCACTCGGCCTAGAAGGGGGTGGCTGTTCGGGAGCTGGTTGGGAAAGTCCCTCGGTACGTCGGATCCTTGACCCCTGAAGGAGGAGGAACAAAGTGAGCTCAGCAAAGCACAGGGAGAAAGGCAGGGGCATCTTCTGCCTGGATCCTCAAACAGTACTGTACCTGAAAATAATATTACACGCAGAAGTACAAATGACACCTTCCTACAGCCCACATATACTACTTGGGCACCAAAGCCTCTCTTTGGTGCTCCACTAGAGCACTTTAGTGCTCTCGGCTGTCACAGCATCAGGTAACCCCAGTCACGTTTCAGCTTATGGTGGCCTTGCATTGGGCATAGTCTAATTTTCAATAAGAGTCCTTGAAAAGTAGTTGTGATTTTTAATGCCCATCTTTTTAAATTTCAGGCAGCTAAAACTCTCATGCGGTCCAGTCCATACCTTACCAGCTTATGTACTAAAATTCAAATTGTTGTAAAATGAAGGAAAAAATGAGACAGTTCTTAATTTCTCCATTGACAACACACACACACACACACACACACACACACACACACACACACACACACACAGTTGAACTAGCTATTCAATACTGTTCTAAATAAAGGTTGAAATTCATCAGAAAATTTAACCTAAGAAACATGATCTCCACGTTAACCTACTTATCTGGATATACAGCTCACTCAATCACAAAACTCTCAATCAATTCAAAATGGAGAGCTTTCCTCTGCAAACTCACTCGCATTAGGCTCCACATCACACCCACCCTCCCGCAGCCTTAGTGGATAGAACAAGTTTCTGTGAGAGGATCATTTCTGTTGACCGAACTTTAAGTTCTTTTCCCAGATCCCTAACATGATTTGACTGAATTTCTTGAAGCTTTTGTGTGTAAAGGTTGCAGAATGTCAATTCTCTAGTGGTGGGATTTGGAAAAGGGAATGAAACCCAGAGCCGTTATTCAGTGTGTGGGGAACCACCTTTATTATAAGTATTCCATACAATGATATTAGAGCTATTTGCCATGTTCCTTTTATCCAAGGGTTTGGCACAATTTCTCAGCATTCTGAGACCTGCTCCAAAGTTTTTATTAATAACAACCAATAACATTTTTCAGGAGTCTATGATGTTCCAGACATTGTGCTTGGTATTTTTGACAAATTGTCTCCTAACCTTGAAACTGTGAAAGTGTTAATTGCTCAGTCATGTCTGACTCTTTGGGACCCATGGACTGTAGCCCACCAGGCTCCTCTGTCCATGTAATTCTCTGGGCAAGAATACTGTAGTGGAATCTTCGTGACCCAGGGATTAAATCCGGGTCTCCTGCATTGGAGGCAGATTCTTTACATTCTGAGCTATGAGGGAATACCCTTCTAATCTTATACTAACCTTATGAAATTGTTATGATTATTGTTTTTATTATTATCATTGTTCCTGTTATTGTTATTGTTGATATTAGTATTATTAAAATGAACTGAGGCTTGGAGAAGCTAAGTAAGTTGTCCAAAGTCAAAGCTAATAAATGCCAGGAACCTGAGTCAAAACCAGACACTATGATAGACCCCAACTGTATTTGTAGAACAAATTTTTAGGAAATAAAAAGAGGAGCAAATATTCTTCTGCCTCTTAAGTCCTTAACCTGGAAGGAATTTACAGGGGACAGTACCCAGGGGGAGTAACAAAGTCCATGTTATTTCCATCCCACCTGAAACAACTAAAAGCAAAGAATTTACATGTATAATATTACAGATGTAGTTGTAAGGCATTAGACATTAAGTATCTAAAGTGAGTGATATCTGAAACAGAAAACAAATGAGATAAGCCCAAAGATTGCCCCACCTTACTAACTTGAGAGAGTTCATGGGTTACAGTACAAAGGACAAACCATTTTACTCCTAGGTATTTACTCAAGAAAAATTAAAGTAGATGTTCATACAAAGACTTCCACATGATGTTTAGAGCACACAGCTAAAAACTAGAAGCAATACAAATGGAGAAATACAGGGCAGTATCGCTATACAATAGAATCCTTTGTTCACGCTCTGTCACTCAATCATGTCCAACTCTTTGCGACCCCATTGCCTGTAGCCCGCCAGGCTCCTCTGTCCGTGGGATTCTCCAGGTAAGAATCCTGGAGTGGGTTGCCATTTCCTCAGTACTCAGTGGAAAAAAAAAAAAGTAATAACTATTGATATAAGTAATGAGTAAATTAATCTTAAAATAATTGTGCTAAGCAAAAGAAATCAGACAAAATGAGAGCATGCTATATGATTTTAATTTATATAAAATTCTAGAAAATGCAAATGAACCTAGTGAAAGAGAAAGCAGATCAGGGATTGCTTGAGTGCAGGAGAGAAGGATTACCGAGGCACACAAGCAACTTTGGAGGGTGAAGGATGTGTTTGCTATCTTAGCTATGGTGGTGGCTCAGTAAGTGCATATATATGTCAAAACTTATCAAATTTTACACTGTAAATATGTGCGGTTTAATGCATATCAAGTATGCCTCAATAAAGCTGTTGGAAAAAAAGAACAGAACAGTTTAACAAGATGAAAAGTTTCTATCTTGTTTGTGTATTGCTTTTGGTTTCTTATCATTGACTGCAAGCTTCAAAAGAGCAGAGATATGGTTTGTCTTGCTCTGGGACCTGTGGGATTAGGTGTTCTAATGACTACTTCTGAGTAACCCTTATCCCCACATATAGTGGCATAAAATGGCTATACGTCATGTTCATAGAATTCTGTGCATTGGGAATTAGGGTGGACTTGGGATGGCTCCTCTCTGTTCCATGGTGTTTGGGGTCCCAACAAAATTTCTGGGAACTGAAAGCATGAGGGTTTCTTTTTTTAAATGATTTTTACTGGAGTCCAATAGCTTTACAATGTTGTATTAGCTTCTGCTGTATAGCAAAGTGAATTAGCCATACATATACATAGATCCCCTCCCTTTTGGACTTCCTCCCCATTCAGGTCATCACAGTACTTTAAGTATGTTCTCATTCGTTACCTGTATCATACACAGTATCAGTAGCGCATTTATGTGTCAATCCCAATCTCCTAATTCCTCCCACCACCTTCCCTTTACCCCTTGATAGCCATATATTTGTTCTCTACATCTGTGTCTCTACTTCCTCTTTGAAAATAAGATCATCTATATACCATGTTTCTAAATGGTACTGATGAACCTATTTACAGGGCAAAAATAGAGACTCAGACATAGAAAACAGATGTATGGACACAACACAAGGACAGGAAAGGGTGGGATGAATTCAGAGTAGCACTGAAATATGTACATTACCACATGTAAAATATTATCAGAGAGCTAATGGGAAGTGGCTGAGTAACAAAGGGAGGTCATCCAGGTGCTCTGTGACCACGTAGAGGGGTAGGATGGGGTGGGGGGTGGGAGGGAGTTTCCAGGGGGAGGGAACATATGTATACTTATGGCTGATTCATGTTGAACTATGGCAGAAATGGTCACAACACTGTAAAGCAATTAACCTCTAATTAAAAATGAAAATTTAAGAAAAGATCATCTATACCATTTTTCTAGATACCTGCACCCCAGTGTTCATAGCAGGGCTCCTTTTAATCACCAAGGAGTCCTTCGTGTGGTCTCTCCTGCCTGGAGCTTCCAGGGTAGCCAGATTCTTTCCAGGTCACTTTTGGGCTCTCAAGATCTGGCTCCCCAAAAAGACAGCCAGGAAGAAGCTATGTCACCTTTTAGTGACTAACTTCAGAAGTCACAAACAATCACTACTATCACATTATTTTTAGTTGAAACAGTTATAAAGATATTCTCAGGTTTAAGGTAAGAGAACATAGACCCTACTTTCTCAGTGGGGGAACCCTCATCGTATTGGTCGACATTCTAAGAAGAACACATGGGAAGGGATGCATATTGCTTCAGTCACCTTTAACAATTCAGCAAGCTTCACAGTGTGTGTGTCATATAAATGAATATATGAACAAGAGTTAGTCATTTCACTTGGTTTGCAGTCTTACAGGCTACATAAAATTAAATTCAGGCATCCATTCCATAGAGAGTCGGAATACATCTTTTTATATAATGTGGGTTCAAAGAAAAATGTTGTAACCTACATCTTGGATGAAAAAGCTTATACATTAATAAGACAAATATGTGAGAAAAGATAAAGAGAAAAACATATGTCATGGCACCTTACAGAAGGTTTAAGTCTTAGGGGAAGGTATTTAATACTATCAAGGTTTTAGGAAGGCAGAGACAATTACAAAGTGGGTGCTATAGAACTAAGACTTGGAAAAATTAGTTCAGTTTCCACAGAAGATGCTGGGAGACAGGTGTTGAAAGTAAGGAAATCAGTAGAAGAGATTGATCAAAGAAACTGTCCAAGCCCAACACATTATCTGAAACTCCACAAACCCCAAACCCCACTACACATTCTACACCCCACTACAGATTCCCCACCCTACACCCTGCTACACCCCACTACAGATTCCCCACCCTACACCCTGCTACACCCCACTACAGATTCCCCACCCTACACCCTGCTACACCCCACTACAGATTCCCCACCCTACACCCTGCTACACCCCACTACAGATTCCCCACCCTACACCCTGCTACACCCCACTACAGATTCTACACCCCACTTCCAGGAAAGTTCTAAGTTAGTAAATGTTCTCCCCTGCCAGAAAATTCTGAAGGTCGATCACATTTTAGACCCATTGAACCACAGGGTTTACATAGATGGGAGTAAAGATAACTATGCAAAAAGGTCGCAACCAAACTGGAGGAGTCTTGGAATAGGAGTCAATTGGTCTGCAATAGGAGCCAAAGGAGCTATATTAATTAATTGATCACAAGACCACACTTTCAGTGAAATCTAACCTTGCACAGGGTTGACAAATCAGATCATAAATCAGTAAAGGACAAATGATAATCAACAGTAGGCATTCGTTATCCGAGGGTACTTAGAAAATTCTACAGTGTGACTTTAAATTGTAGTGTTTTAAACTTGGAATTTTAGAGTCAAGAGAAAGCTTAGCAGTCTTTTAAGTCATTTACCTAAGATCATGGACCTATTTATTTCTTCCCTAAAAGCATGAGGTTTACTGATAGGCAACCTTATTTTCTATGTGGAGGAGACAGTGAAAACTGGTCTCACAGGGACAGTTTTATTGAGCTATTTTGTGATATGGAATGAAAGGTGCCTTAGACATATAAGATGCTACGCCAATCACATTGCTGTCATATTGTTTATAAAACAGAGGCTTTTTGTATAACTTTTATGCACTGGTAGATTTTGGCAGTTCTGTGGTTTCCTTTGGTACATGATTTATTGTGTCAACTAATCCTGAAAAAAAAAAATTTGCAGTAAATCAGTGGATAAATTGACATTGGTCCAGCAAGACAGTTCAGTATGAGATTTATGTTCATTGGAAGAAAATGAAAGCTATAGGAGAAATGCCATCATTGTTTGTCAGTTTTGAGTAGCTAAGTCTGTTCTTTACCAAAATTGCTAACTTCTAATTAGGATTGTAATATTTCTCTATCTCTGTCTCTCTCTCTGAATGGCATCCGTGGACTCTTTTGATAATGAATACGCCAAGGGACCCAGAGTTAAGTCCAGGCCTCAGAACTAGGACCGTTTCCATCAAAGATGGTTTGTTAATAATAAAGTAAGGAGGGAAAAAAGCTATTTGCTTCTTTTGTGGCTGTGACCCTCCCTTGGTCCTGCCAGGCCTGCCTGAGCATCAGCAGATTTCAGTGGTAATTAAAGCAACAGCGTTGTGAAAAAAGTGTGAATTACTTTTACGGGAAGACTTGGATGTTGCTAGTGACTGACAAGGCACGGCAGGGGGCTCTGCTGGATATTAAAGAGTGATGGTAGTCCCTATGTTGTAAGGTGGCTTCTCAGCACAATACAAAATTGTGACTTTTCACAAGTTGATATCTCTGGAACCGTTCGAGTTATCAGCTTAAAATTTAGAAAAAAAAAATTTTTTTTTCCTTTGGCAAGGTTGTGGAGCAAAACTATGTCACATTTCATGAAATATGGTATGGTGGTTGGAATGATGGAGAGCTAAAGTATATTTTCTTTCTTCTCTTCTGTGAGATTTTGGATTCTATTGTAGAATTATTTCAACCTTGAAGATTGTTGAAAGTAGTGAGGAAAAAGCTATAAAGGATCATATGTTCAACCATCTCTTGGCAAGTTATTTCAATGTCAATTACCTAGGCTTTCTGTGTCTGCCATTTTCAAAGAAATAGGCAGTACAAAACAGAACCCTGTTGACAATGCCAAGGAATGCCAACTCTGTATTCTCAACACTGGTGTATAAATATCCACATGGATGGTGAGCTCATTTGAACAGAACCAGACAGAAAAAATTGTGGTCTCACTCTCTAGTGCTGCAAATCTGGTGAAGCCATCTCCCACCCAAATTTGCTCTCATGTTGATTCTGCCTCTTATCCAGTGAGAAAAAATGTCTTTAGCCAAATCCAATAAACCACCTTCTGCAGATGTGAAGCAGGAGAATCAAATAGCTCAATAGGCTATTAATCACTTTATATTTCATAAACTAACAGACATTATCAGTATTCCTGAATCGGGTTCCTAGAGTACATGCAGAATCTATGCTCTAGCATCACCAACAGACTGGGGCAGCCTGCTTTGGTACAAGACAGGATACAATGCAACTGAGACACAGTGTGAAATAGGCATGTAACGTGAGCCTGGATTAGTGATAGATTTCTAATGTGCACATACTAATATATTCTCACACACAAAAAGAAATATACCAGAGAAATATGACATACTGGAAGATGCATATTTTCTTTATTGTTGGTCACTTTTTCCCTTAAGTAAATATATGGAGATGATAAGTGAAATTCCTGCCATTGACATATTTTCAGTAACCTGGACACATCCAAGAACCCATGGGATACTTTGGTGACCAATGATACAGCAAAGAAGAAAGCAGTATTGTGTCACTGTGAACCTGTGACTCATTGGAAAAGACCCTGATGCTGGGAAAGACTGAAGGCAGGAGGAGAAGGGGACGACAGAGGATGAGATGTTTGGATAGCATCACCGACTCAATGGACATGATTTTGAGCAAGCTCTGAAAGTAGGTGATAGACAGGGAAGCCTGGCATGCTGTGGTCCATGGGGTTGCAAACAGTTGGACACAACTGAGGGACTGAACTGACCTGAACCAGTGATCAGCAAAGAAGTAAGTGGATAACACAGACATTGGAGTCCTGATGTCCTCACAGACTGTGCAACCTCAACTTCCTCATGTATAAAAGGGGTGCAAAAACCAAAACCCACCTTGAAGATCAAGTGAATTCAGATTTTAAAATCGTGTAGCAAAACGCCAGATGAGGCACATAGGGAGCAACTGATAAAGTTGTTACTATCATCAGAATCAGCCTCATTATCGTCATCAGCATCATCAGACTCAGTGCTACTGTGAAGGAAGGTGGGTCTGGGAATTCCCTTTGCTTATAGATATACTGATTTTGTTTGATTTGCCAAGCAGTTGAGTAGCATTTTTTAAAGCAGTGCAAGGTTACAAAATGGCATTTAGGGGATGAGGCTGTGACATGCCAAACAATAGGCTGTTTAAATAGGCAACAATGATATAAACAGAATAAGTGGGGTGCTCCAAATGACACTCTTTCACCCCACCAGTGCAAAGTTTAATTAGTATGTAAATAGCATGCTCATTTACAATTGACATAATGCCACCTCTTTTCATGCCAAGCTGTCAGGGCCTATGAAACTGCAAAATTCCTGACATTAAACATTTGTTGTAAACTGATCCTTCCAAAAGTAACTTAGCTAAAGTAGAAAAGGCGGTAAAGGTGATAATCATGTCTTTTTAAGCCATTTCTCCTTTCTTTCAAAGAAAAGGGTTCAAACTGCTTTTGGGGGAAATTTTACCGCATTCTATTGGGCTGAGAGTAAATTAAAAGAAAAATATATATATATATATATGAACCACCAACCCCAGAGTGATGAAAAGCAAAATGGGTAAAGAAAAAAAAAAAATACCCTCAATTGACACAGTTATTTTCATCACATCAAATCAGCCATCTGTTCTTGACATAGTTTATTATCATTAGGAAGATTTTCTCAATTCAGACATGGTGATGAGGAAAGATGAAGAATTAACCAGATAAATAGCCAATTTGGAAAATTCAGGCTGAGACCCTTTTCCTCAATTTCCATCCCCTCTTTTCTCCCTGCTCCATCATCACACTCCAATTATTCCAAGAAAAGCTTCAATGACATGATTAGACATGTTTATGGTGATGTTTTTCTCCCACTTGCATAGGCATAACAAACTAAACACACTAGGTATCAAACGCAACAAAAGTGATCGACGTTGTACCCAAAAAAATGATAATTTTCCATGGTTGAAAATGGCTACAAAAACTTAGAATGACAGGCGGCTACAGTTAAGGGTGAGGAAACTAAACACTCCGAATTCAAGTATAGAAATGCTGATATTTTCCTCCTGAAATTTATTCATTAGAAATCCATCAATTTATCTTGTCATAAGAGTGTGTAGAGAAGAAAATTTTCTTTGAAGTCATCACAAAGTAATTCCAAAAGCTCTGTGTGGGATAAGCTGAAAGGAATAAGTAAATGCTGGACACTAACAGTAAGAAAATGTTTCAATCATATGTTTAACAGTAACTTTATAAAGTGAAATTGGAAGTTCACAAAAGCTAAAAGCTCATAAATTTAGGGAAAAAATAGCTAAAAGAAAATGCTTGACAAATTTCACCACAACTACTTAAAATTAGACAAGCTGGTTATTTTATCTACATAATGTCAAAAAACAAGTTTAATTCTCCTTAAATAGTTCACAAAATCGTGATGTTAGAATTATATGAACCTAATTCACCAATTTTGAATTTTAAATTAAAATCAACTATTTTTGACTGAAAATCTTAAAACGTTAAGGGCAGTAGGGAAGCCCAAGTATTGAATTTACACCATGCAAACTCCTTTATAAAGATAATTTCATTCTACCACCCAGCTTATTTTGTGTGGAAATATCCTTTCTTTGATAACATTCTTGAGATCTTTTATTCTTATCTTCATATTTGTTACTAATTGCCCAAAACGTTGTAACTCCTCATTCTTCATATTCTACAGAGTCATTGTTGTTGCCAGACATTTCTTTATTGACACACTCTTTTCTTGATTTTTGTCTATGTCAGAAAATCTTGACTTTCCTCATGACTTTTAGAATTCTCTTACTTTTGTGTTGTTCCAGTGCAGCTAAGAATGGGTATAATCATTCTACCAAAGCATTCATCAATTCAACAAATGTCTGTTAAAGACTAACTATAATCAAGGTGCTGTGCTAGGTTCTGGGGACACAGCAGTGAGCCAAACAAATGTGGCCCTGGCGCTCATGGGAAAATCCAGCCAGTTAGCTATTTTTGTGACAGATTTTTATCAGAACTCATCAGTCATGTCAGTTGATTTGCCTGTTGTCTGTGCTGCTTTTGGTCTACAAGGCACAGTTAAGTAGGTGCAACAGAGGATTTTGGCCTATAAAGCTTAAGATATCTACTCTCTGGCTCTTTATAGAAAATGTTGGTTGAGTCTGGTACTCTCCAGATCCATCTTCAACTGTTCTAACTCTGAACAATTTCTCTTAGAGCGTGTATTAATATTTTCATTGCTCCTGGTGTCAATTTCTTCTCCCCCAGTAATGACTCCACAGCCTCTATGCACAGTCATGACCTCTCTTTTGAACCTTGATCATAGATTTTTTATTATAAATTTATTTAATTGGAGGCTAATTACTTTACAATATTGTATTGGTTTTGCCATACATCAACATGAATCCACCATGGGTATACACAGATTTTTAACTGCCTTCTCCATATCCCCACCTACCCACCCACCCAACAAATGAACCACCATTACTTCAAGGTAGCTAAGGTTGACTTCATCTTTCCCCCAAAGCCAACTGTTTAACACACCATGTACCTAATTACTAGGACTTGACGATTTGGTGTCTCTATTTCTTTCCAACTTTCAAGTAGCAAAGAAAAAGAAAAAAAAAAACATATTCTTTATATTTGTCAAAGAAATTTTGTTTCCATGGTCACCACTTCCATAGGTTTAAACCCCAAATTTTCATCCTTAGAATAATGCCATCACCAAATAATCCCTCGTGGTCAGTCTTTTATGTCTCCAGAGATCTATTGGTCACTTTCCTTAATGTATCACTTTGTATATCACCATCCTTCTCAGTAACTCCCCATTACAAAGAGCAGGGGTGTCAATCTGTGGCTGAGGCTGCCCATGTGAGGAGGCTGCAGAAAGATTTCAAAAGGCCCACAAATCCCGCTGAATACACTAAAATTGGCTGAGGCTTCCCAGGTGGTACTAGTGGTAAAGAACCTGCCTGCAAATGTAGAGACATAAGAAACCAGGTTTTGATCCCTGGGTCAGGAAGATCCCCTAGAGGAGGGCATGAAACCCACTTCAGTATTCTTGCCTGGAGAATCCCATGGACAGAGGAGCCTGGTGGGCGATGGTCCATAGGGTCACAAAAAGTCGGATATGACTGAAGCAACTACCCATGCACACACATTGCCTGATGTATGTGTTTTCTGATTGCCTGATGTAAGAATTGCCTGATGTGGTTTTTCAAGTAGATGTATTATGATCTCTATTTTTCAGATCCACACAGATTTTTTTATAACTAAAATATAAATTTGCTTCTTAAAATTACTAATTTCATCTAACCTTTTCCCACTCTCTCTTTTCCCAAGCAAATGATTCTAAAGGTACAGCTATTTGTTTTCTGTATTTTGCTCCAAAAGTGTCCTCACTGGACATTTAATGCTTATTCTCTCTTCAGAGAGGATCTATTATCAATTCACTGTGGAACTGTGGGAGTGTAGGACCTCAGCTTTTGGAGGGGAAAGTGGAAGAGTAAAATAGTCTACATATAACACTTTTCCTTTCCTCTCTCCCTGTATAAGAACAACAGACTTAAGAGGACTTTGTGGGGTACAGAAAGGCCTTAGGGGAAAGAAAAAGGCTGATCAGGCTTAGGCTTAACTCAGTTCTAGACTTGAAAGGAAAGGAATACATGTATTCCTAAGTTTCTACACTGTCCGGCTCTGGTGATGAGAGAGGGTGAGGCAGATCAGGATTCGAGATAGAGCTTCAGTGAATGATATGTATTTGTGAGCTTTGTCCTCTCCGTCATATTTCTTAGAAATCTAAAAAAAGGTGGTGGAAAAGTGAACATGTGCACAGATGCAATTCAGTTCAGTTCAGTCACTAAGTCATGTCCAACTTTTTGCAACCCCATAAACTGCAGTATACCAGGATTTGCTGTCTTTCACCATCTCCTGGAGTTTGCTCAAACTCATGTCCATTGAGTCAGTGATGCCATCCCACTGTGTCACCCTCTGCACCCTTCTCCTCCTGCCCTCAGTCTTTCCCAGCATCAGAGTAGGGCATCTAAATCTACATTCTTAGCCTTGCAGGAACGATTACTTTCAGAGTAGCCCTTGTGCCAGGTTCCAGCAATGTCTCCCAGCACCTCCCTATGACTGTCTGATACATGGTGATGGATCTCCTCCCTGTCTGGCATATTGTGTTGTGTTATGTGTGTTAGTCGCTCATTCGTGCCTGACTCTTTGTGACCCCATGGACTGCAATCCACCAGGTTCCTCTGTCCATGAGATTTTCCAGGCAAGGATACTGGAGTGGGTTGCCATTTCCTTCTCCAGGGGATCGAACCCAAAGATCGAACCCGGGTCTCCTGCACTGCAGGCAGATTCTTTACCGACTGAGCTACAAGGGAAGCCTGGCATATTATGTCAGTGTATCTCTGGTACCCAGTGCAGCACTATGAACCTGCAAACAGAGAGAAGCACAAAATTGTTTGTTTAGCTACAATGTCCCCTGACTGCAGAGTAATCCTAAAGCTCTCCTTTTCGTCCATGCGCTGATTAGTGTGTCAGGGTAAACACTCAGGCTGATTAATAGGAACTATATCTCAGAAACCTTGCCAGCATCACAGAACTTAGACGGAGGTAGAATGGGAAAGTGGGACAAGATTTGAAGGGAGAATTATATCTATTGGCTGTGAACTTTGAGTTAGTGGATTTCTCAGAAATTCAGTCCCCTCTGTGATTATTTGGAACAACTACTATGACATCATTTCAGTTATAAAGACCACAGAAGATGAAATATATAAGTCTTTAGCTTGGTACTGATACATAGCTGGTATCCAAGAGGCATTCTAAGAAGATAGGAGAGATGGGGATCTGGGACTAAAACAAGGCCCTTTAGCCATATTCCACCTGCTTTAGTGTAGCTCTGAATTATGTTTGGCCTAGGATGGCCTAGGATTATATTCTAAGGATATCTGTAGGGGCAAGTTGCTCTGACCCAGCCAAAGGGAATGCTTCCCTCTGAGAGTGATTAACCAGGAATGAATTAAAATTTATTTAGCTCCTAGGGCATATCAGCTAGTTCAGCAGTCCTTTTATGTATGTTTTATTTTTAACTCACAGCTATTCTCTAATAAAGATAGGATTATTTCTAGGCTTATGACATTAACAAAAATAAGGCCAGAGAGGTTCAGTAAATGCCTTGTATCCACTCAATTATTAAATAGCATAGGGAGGACTTGCAACCAAGTCTAGGCAATTCTAGAGCATTTCTACTCCTTCTAAATCACCAACCTATCTCTTCTATAGACTCTTGATGAAATCACCCTTAGCCATGTTCATGGCCACTGATCAGCTTCTTTGTATATCACTCCCCTTTTCTACATTGAACAGATTACTTCATTTCCTGAACAGAAAAGGAAGCAAAAGTTTACAAGACTCAAGTCTAAATACTTGAAATGATAATTCTTGAATTGTCTAAAAAAAGCAGGACAACTCTGAGAATAAATGCAATGACTCCCTTTGAGACACGTTCAGTACAGTTGAGTCGCTCAGTTGTGTCTGACTCTTTGAACCCCATGGACTGCAGCATGCCAGGCCTCCCTGTCCATCACCAACTCCCAGAACCTACCCAAACTCATGTACATCGCATTGCTGATGCCATCCAACCATCTCATCTTCTGTCATCCCCTTCTGCTTCTGCCTTCAATCTTTCCCAGCATCAAAGTCTTTTCCAATGAGTCGGTTCTTCACATCAGGTGGCCAAAGTATTGGAGTTGCAGCTTCAGCATCACTGAATATTCAGGACTGATTTCCTTCAGGATTGACTTGTTGGATCTCCTAGGATCTCCTTGTTGTCTAAGTCCAATGGATTCTCAAGAGTATTCTCCAACACCACAGTTCAGAAGCATCAATTCTTCACCACTCAGCTTTCTTTATAGTCCAACTCTCACATCCATTCATGACTACTGGAAAAACCATAGTTTTGACCAGATAGATCTTTATTGGTAAAGTAATGTCTCTGCTTTTTAATATGCTGTCTAAGTTGGTCATAGCTTTTCTTCCAAAGAGCAAGTGTCTTTTAATTTCATGGCTGCAGTCACCATCTGCAGTGATTTTAGAGCCCCCCAAAATAAAGTCTGCCACTGTTTCCATTGTTTCCCCATCTATTGCCATGAAGTGATGGGACCAGAAAACATTAGTTTTCCAAATGTTGAGTTTTAGGCCAAGATTTTCACTCTCCTGTTTCACTTTCATCAAGAGGCTCTTTAGTTCTTCTTCATTTTCTGCCATAAGGGTGGTGTCATCTGCATATCTGAGGTTATTGATATTTCTCCCAGCAATCTTGATTCCAGCTTGTGCTTCTTCCAGTCCAGCATTTCTCATGATGTACTTTGCATATAAGTTAAATAAGGACGGTAAAATATTCAGCCTTGACATACTCCTTTCCTGATTTGGAACCAATCTGTTGTTCCATGTCCAGTTCTAACTACTGCTTCTTGACCTGCATATATATATTTCAGGAGGCAGGTCAGGTGGTCTGGTATTCTATCTCTTTCAGAATTTTCCACAACTTGTTTTGAACCACATAGTCAAAGGCTTTGGCAGAGTCAATAAAGCAAAAGTAGATGTTTTTCTGGAACTCTCTTGCTTTTTAGATGATCCATCAGATGTTGGCAATTTTATCTCTGGTTCCTCTGCCTTTTCTAAATCCAGCTTGAACATCTGGAAGTTCACTGTTCATGTACTATTGAAGCCTGGCTTGGAGAATTTTGAACATTACTTTACTAGCGTGTGAGATGAGTGCAATTGTGTGGTAGTTTGAGCATTCTTTGGTATTGCCTTTCTTTGGGATTGGAATGAAAACTGACTTTTTCCAGTCCTGTGGCCACTGCTGAGTTGTTCAGATCTGCTGGCATATTGAGTGCAGCACTTTCACAGCATCATCTTTTAGGGTTTGAAATAGCTCCACTGGAATCCCATCACCTCCACTAGCTTTGTTCGTAGTGATGCTTTCTAAGGCCCATTTGACTTCACATTCCAGGATGTGTGGCTCTAGGTGAGTGATCACACCATCATGATTATCTGGGTCATGAATATCTTTTTTGTATAGTTCTTCTGTGTATTCTTGCCACTTCTTAATATCTTCTGCTTCTGTTAGGTCCATGACATTTCTGTCCTTTATTGTGCCCATCTTTGCATGAAATGTTCCCTTGGTATCTCTAATTTTCTTGAAGAGATCTTTCCCATTCTATTGTTTACCTCTATTTCTGTGCATTGATCTCTGAGGAAGGCTTTCTTATCTCTTCTTGCTATTCTTTGGAACTCTGCATTCAAATGGTTATACCTTTCCTTTTCTCCTTTGCCTTTAGCTTCTTCTCTTTTCACAGCTATTTATAAGGCCTCCCCAGACAACCATTATGCCTTTTTGCATTTATTTTTCTTGGGGATGGTCTCGATCCCTGTCTCCTGTACAATGTCATGAACCTCTGTCCATAGTGCTTCAGACACTCTGTCTATCAGATCTAATCCCTTGAATCTATTTGTCACTTCCACTGTATACCATGGGGGCTTCCCTGGTGGTGCAGAGGTTAAAGCATCTGCCTGCAATGTGGGAGACCTGGGTTCGATCCCTGGGTCAGGATGATCCCCTGGAGAAGGAAATGGCAACCCACTCCAGTATTCTTGCCTGGAGAATCCTATGGACGGAGGAGCTTGGTGGGCTACAGTCCATGGGTTGCAGAGTTGGACACGACTGAGCGACTTCACTTTCACTTTCACTGTATATCATAAGGGATATGATGTAGGTCATACCTGAATGGTCTAGTGATTTTCCCTACTTTCTGCAATTTAAGTCTGAATTTGGCACTAAGAAGTTCATGATCTGAGCCACAGTCAGCTCCCGGTTTTGTTTTTGCTGACTGTATATAGATTCTTCATATTTGGTTGCAAAGAATATAAATCAATCTGATTTTGGTGTTGAGCATCTGGTGATGTCCATGTGTAGAGTCTTCTCTTGTGTTATTGGAAGAGGGTGTTTGCTATGACAAGTGCATTCTCTTGGCAAAACTCTGTTAGCCTTTGATTTGCTTTGTTTTTTACTCCAAGGCCAAATTTGCCTGTTACTCCAGGTAGCTCTTGACTTCTTACTTTTATATTCCAATCCCCTATAATGAAAAGGACATCTTTTTTGGGTGTTAGTTTTAGAAGGTCTTGTAGGTCTTCATAGAACCATTCAACTTCAGCTTCTTCAGCATTACTGGTTGGGGCATAAACTTAGATTACTGTGGTATTGAATGGTTTGCCTTGGAAATGAACAGGGATCATTCTGTCATTTTTAAGGCTGCATCCAAATATTGCATTTTGGACTCATTTGTTGACTAGGATGGCTACTCCATTTCTTCTAAGGGATTCTTGCCCACAGTAGTAGATATAATGGTCATCTGAGTTAAATTCTCCATTCCAGTCCATTTTAGTTAGCTGATACCTAAAATGTCGATGTTCACTCTTGCCATCTGCTGTTTGACCACTTCCAAAATGCCTTGATTCATGGACCTAACATTCCAGGTTCCTATGCAATATTGCTCTTTATAGCATCAGACTTTACTTCCATCACCAGTCACATCCACAGCTGGGTGTTGTTTTTGCTTCTGGCTCTGTCTCTTCATTCTTTCTGGAGTTATTTCTCCACTGATCTCCAGTAGCATATTGGGCACCTACTGACCTCGGGAGTTCATCTTTCAGTGTCATACCTTTTTGCCTTTTCATACTGTTCACAGGGTTCTCAAGGCAAGAATACTGAAGTGGTTTGCCATCACCTAATTACCCCAACTTTGTCAACAAAGGTCTGTCTAGTCAAGGCTATGGTTTTTCCAGTGGTCATGTATGGATGTGAGAGTTGGACTGTGAAGAAAGTTGGGCACCGAAGAATTGATGCTTTTGAACTGTGCTCTTGGAGAAGACTCTTGAGAGTCCCTTGGACTGCAAGGAGATCCAACCAGTCCATTCTGAAGGAGATCAGCCCTGGATGTTCATTGGTAGGAGTGATATTGAAGCTGAAACTCCAATATTTTGGTCACCTGGTGCGAAGAGCTGACTCATTTGAAAAGACTCTGATGCTGGGAAAGATTGAGGGCAGGAGGAGAAGGGGACGACAGAGGATGAGATGATTGGATGGCATCACCGACTCAATGGACATGGGTTTGGTTGGACTCCGGGAGTTGGTGATGGACAGGGAGGCCTGGCATGCTGCGGTTCATGCGGTCGCAAAAAGTCGGACGTGACTGAGTGACTGAACTCAACTGACTGAACTACCCCAAACTAATCCAGCTTGGCTCTGATGGGAGCCGCAGATGCTTAAGGCTGGGCTGAAACCATTGGTCTTGTTCTTTGGGCTCTCTGAAAGATAACATTGATTTCTGGAAATTCTAATTTCCTGACCTCACTTGCTACAGCAGGAAGTTGGTAGACATTGTTTACAGCCAGAACTTGCAGGGTGCAGCTCTCAAAAGCTGGCTCATATGTAAGTAAAATCTAAATAAAATAATGATAAAATTACAACATTCTTTAAGAAACAGCTATATTACTGCTACTGCTAAGTTGCTTCAGTCGTGTCTGACTCTGTGCAACCCCATAGACGGCAGCCCACCAGGCTCCCTCACCCCTGGGATTCTCAAGGCAAGAACACTGGAGTGGATTGCCATTTCCTTCTCCAACACATGAGAATGAAAAGTGAAAGTGAAGTCGCTCAGTCATTTTCGATTCTTAGCGACCCCATGGACTGTAGCCCACCAGGCTCCTCCATCCATGGGATTTTCCAGGCAAGAGTACTGGAGTGGGGTGCCATTGCTTTCTCCAAAGAAACAGCTATAGGTCCTTGAAAATGATTATTTCTGTTTGCCTGCAAGGGGGAAAATGAGTTTCAGGTAATGGCTTTTCTTTTATATGGTAAATGATAAATGACCATTTAAACATTGACTCATCCACCAACCAAGATATTTAAAATAAATAAATAAATAAAAACCTACTGTGCTGAAAGAGAATTTGAAGACTGAAGTCACCTGACTTTTCAACCTGGTGATTATACCATGGGGACATTCATTTGTCTTTATTTTCACTCTGGAATTATATAAAACACATTTTGTCAGCCAAGAAAATCCAGTCCTTTAGCCCCTGCACATTATATATATATATATATATGTGTGTGTGTGTGTGTGTGTGTGTGTGTGTGTGTGTGTATATTATATATATATTTCTAACCCTGTATATATGTTTTTCATCCAAATTAGTATATCCTCTTAGACTTTAAAATCTGTGATGATTCAAACTATCCCAGTACACCACCCAAGAAAAGTAGGACTACCCTTCTTTGAATACTTTCTTTGCTAAAAGAACATGTAAAAATGTCATTCACTTCTTAGAGTCAGAGCCTGGGTGGGGAAATCACCATCCATATTGAGATCAAATCAGAAGAAACAAATCAAAGAAAAAAGAGATACAAGTTCAGGAAGGGAATTTTTTTCCCCAAGCACTTATTATTATTATTTTCACTCTTTTCAAAAAATAACATCACAAAAATAAATATCTTCACAAAACTAAATACCCCATGTTTACTTTCTAGGTAACCTCAACAACACTAGCAATATAACGTCTTACACTTAAAATGTTTCAATGAGAGAAAAGGACAGTGGAAACAGGAGGAGAGAATGTCAATAATTTTTCTGGTATCAAGGAAAAAGGGGAACCTAATTTGGAAATTTTCAAGTTCTTGTCTGGTAGATCACAAAATTATCAAAATTCAACAAAGCCGATGTCTTCCTTTCTTAGATATATGTGATGCGGGATAAATGTTCTAGCTATAAGTAATAGTTACTATCCTCTCCTAGGGCTTCCCAGGTGGTGCTAGTGGTAAGAACCCACCTGCCAGTGCAGGAGACCTAATAGATGTGGGTTCGATCCCAGGGTCAGGAAGATACATGGGAGGAGGGCATGGCAACCCACTCCAGTATTCTTGCCTGGAAAATCCCATGGGAAGAGGGGACCTGACAGCTCCATAGTAAATAGGGTCACAAAAAGTCGGACACAACTGCAGTGACTTAGTGTATATGCGCATGCGCGCGTGCGCGCGCGCACACACACACACACACACACACACACACACACATATATTCTTTTCCATTATGGTTTATCACAGGATATTGAACATACTTCCCTGTGTTATACAGTAGGACCTTGCTGTTTATTCATTCTCTATGTAATAGTTTGCATTTGCTAATTCCAAACTCCCAATCCTCCCTCCATCATCCTGCCTCTCCCTTGGCAACCACAAGTCTGTTCTTAAATAGATATTTTTATATTGTGTTACTTTAAAATATATGCTTCTACATTTTAAAATAAAAGTTATAAAAATACTAGATGTTGTAAGTTCTGTTTCTAGAATAAGCTTCAAGTTTAGAAAGGTTTGATTTTCTTTTAGAAACATGCAAAGAAACAAAAAGCAAAACCCTCAAAACCCTGTCTACTTCTCCTTTTGTCTATCTCTTGATGTTTCTGCTTTTGGTATAACTTTTGCATCACCAAGGTGTAAAACACTTAAACTCAGTCCCCAAAATGGAATTTCACAATTGGTTATCTGAAGTTTATATTTAAATAGAATTAACAGTCACTATCCATCATTTCTCAGTTTCTGTTATCTGTTTTAATTCTTTTCTATTGCCTGGTATTCACCTTCATATAGTTCTTTATTCCAAGATAGGTTCACAAATGTACTTCCCTAGACCTTCTGTGCTTAAGAATATCTGGTTTTGATACCTGGATAATAAATTTTGGGGGTCACACTATTTTAACAGTAGGACTTTGTAGGCATTTTCTTATGGCCTTCTGGAACCAAATGTTACTTGAAGAAGTTGGAAGTCAGCATGATTTTTTTTTTAATATGATAGTATACTTGCTTTTTTGCCTCAATGACTAACAATAATTTTTAAATTACTTGAAGTTCAATATTTTAAGCAAGCTAAATTTTATCAAACATTTTCTAGAGCATAATATCCTTAAATATATTTAATCACCTTTTCCCTTAATTTCAGAGAAAATTTCTACTTTTACATAGTAGAATTGTATGTTTCCTTTTACGGAGCTTTTCAAAGCTAGGATGCACATTATAAATTGCATTAAATCATCTTCATTTCTTTGTAATATCTTATGTCTAATTGCTTTTTTTTCTTTGTCTTTTGCTTCTGCACTTATTGTGAATGTCTTAAGACTTCTCTATGCCATTACTTGTAGAACAACTCTGTTTACAGGTATGCAGAATGGGTTTCTGCAAATAGGGGGTCTAAATGGAGGCAGACTACTTAAGGGAGTCACGGCAGTAGTCCTGTGAAACTGTGTTATATCAGCATTGACGATCTAAGCTATTAGCTCTTTTGGTTTATAGAGCAATTTCCCGTATATCATCTCATTTAATCTTCACACAGTTCTGATACAGACAGGGAAATACTATTTCCACTTTTCAGATGTACGTAAGCAATCAACTAAATTACTTGCCTATAATGAGATATTAAATAATGTTAACATACAAATCATTTTTTAGCTGACATTCTTTTTCTCCTTGCCTATCTCTACTATGAAGAAAAATACTCATTTTCCCAGCTATCCTTGAAGTTAGAGGTGGCCATGTGACAGATTTCTGTTGGATGAGATTAAAGAAATTCTTCTGCAGGAGTGGATTCAGGGGAAGCCTTTGCTTTTCTGATAAAGCTGTGGGCAGTACTGACACCTGTCTCCCCTAGTCCTTCTTAGCTTTACGTGAACATAGTGTCAGATCTGGGGAGTCACTGTGGATCCATGAGGATAAGGTCAGGAGCAATACAGCTGACATTAGCTTCAGCAAGTGTGAGTCATGGAACCAGTGTCATCAGCTGCCTGCCCATCTCTAAACCTCTTATTACAGGAGAAAAACACACCTCTCTTGGTCTAACCCATATTAGTAATAGTTTATACTACTTGCGGCCAAAGCATTCCTAATTCTATCAACCAATAATGTTGTAAATACAAGGAGATGATTCAATGCAAGCTCAGTATCATGTATGTGTGTGAGTGTGTTAGTTGATTAGTCGTGCCCGACTCTTTGCAACCCCATAGACTGCAGCCCACCAGGCCCCTCCATCCATGGGATTCTCCAGGCAAGAACACTGGAGTGGGTTGCCATTTCCTT
Source organism: Ovis aries (assembly GCF_016772045.2). Lineage (NCBI taxonomy): Eukaryota > Metazoa > Chordata > Mammalia > Artiodactyla > Bovidae > Ovis > Ovis aries. The sequence continues at coordinate 65,059,866 of NC_056056.1, forward strand.
CTCCAAAAGAAACTACAGAAAGAAAGAAAGTGAAGTCACTCAGTCGTGTCCGACTCTTTGTGACCCCATGGACTGTAGCCTACCAGGCACCTCCATCCATGGAATTTTCCAGGCAAGACTACTGGAGTGGGCTGCCATTTCCTTCTCCAGTATCTATAAATATATCTTAAATTTAAATAATATAGAAATAATTTAAAAGTTATAAACACTCTTTTTATCCCCTGATAATTAACAAGATCAAGTTATCTCCCATAAGGAAGAGAGACCTCACTTGGGAAGAAAAATTTTAGCATTTCAACTCATTGGGCAAGTATTCAAAATAAATTGTTCCAAGAAGCAAAGTTAATTTATGCTGGTTGAATAGAAAATAATATTAGTTTAATTCATGGTGTTTCCAAGTAAACCAGAAGAATAAGAATGACTAAAAAGTCTCTGCATATGCATCTTAATATTTTTCCTGATTTGTAAGATGATGCTAGACACTGAATGATTATTTTCATTTACATAGTATAAGCAATTCACTTTCTCATACATCTTAAAAGTCTACCTACACAAGAGATAAGAATTATGTTGTTTTATATTAAAATTGATATAATTTCATGAATCATTTTCATTGATTGATGATTTGTAAACTACTCCCCTCCTGGGAAACCTTTTGAAGCCTCTACTAGTTTTCAAAAAAATCCCAATAATAATAAGTATCCAACCACACTGTGCCAATTTATAAGTTATGGATTGGGATAAATCTTCTAATTGGTTTTGAATTGTGCAGTTTGTCTCAGGACTACACAAACATTAAATAATTCAGAGTCTAAATGAAACCCTATAATGGAGCACACCAAAGTTGTTTAGGCAAGTTCCTTTTTTTAAATTTTTCTGGATAATCAGATAATTACACTGTAATGATAGTCATCATTACTTCAAGCAAACTATGTCCTGTTGAAGCATGAAAGAGCTTTCTTGGCACTAGTTTAACTAATCTTATTGACAAAAGGTGCCTACTGGGAAAACCTGTTTATTGGTGCTACAGTTTGGTTATACAGCATGTGTAGTTGCTGCTCCGTAGTGAGTCCCTCTTAATTATATCATTTTTCAAATAAATATTTGCATCTTTTATTTTGAAAAATCACAGGTTCAGTCAACTTGGCAAATGTGTGTGTATTTTGAATATGGAATGCTTTGTCTTTTATTCATTGCAGATTATCTATAATAATACACTGCTTCATGAGACGGCACTAGTGAAGAAAAACAGGCAAGCAGTTATTTGCTGTGCATTTAAGTACTTAAACAGTCACTCTGCTTTCAGACCTTCTTGCCTGACAATTCACTGGAGTCAAATGGTTGAGAGTGCTGTGAAGCCTATGTTCAGAGAAGGAGGAACCCTTCGACTCTGTCTATACTGATTAAGTAAAATGGAAAACAAAGGCATTTATCCAACTAATTATGGCAAAAAGAAAAAAAAAGTAATTCAAGTAGTTGTAAATGGTGACAGAGCTCAGTAGATAAATAACACATAGTGTCTTCTCATTTTCTACAATTGGAATGTTTTTGTGTTTCTGTAGAATGAGGGGTGGGCTTCCCTGGTGACTCAGATGGTAAAGAATCCACCTGCAATGTGGGAGATCTGGGTTCAGTCCCTGGGTTGGGAAGATCCCCTGGAGGAGGGCATGGCAACCCACTCCATATTCTTGCCTGGAGAATCACCATGGACAGAGGAGCCTGGCGGACTACAGTCCATGAGGTCACAAAGAGTTGGACATGACTGAGCAACTAAGCACAGCACAAAAAGAATGAGGGGCACACTAGGAGTATCTTCATGGAACATCACTTAGGGCATGGTCAGAGAGACAGGGAGAGGAAATTCTTCCATCTCTCAGTGTTTCACCAGCTTAGCAGGTCTAGAGAGAACATTGACAAATCACTTCCACATATACACCTAAAATATAAGCAGCCTTTGGCCACTTAACTTTTGAAGAAAGACACTCTGGATTTAAGAACTAATTGTTGTGACTTGGCACGCAGAGTTATTAGACATGCTTTTTTGAGTGTTAGGAAGTTTCTACCTTTTGGCTTAAAATATTGCAACAGTTACATACTTCCAAAAGTTTAAAAAATCATGCTACCAGGAAAAATGGGTCAAATTTTTCTTTTATATTATCTTCTAAATTTTATACACCCTTATTAGATAACTGTTTTTATCCCCAGAATCAGTTATTAAAGTTAATCCTTTCCCTGTTGATTTCAATGTTGTCTCTTACACAGGAAGCTAGCTTACAAAGGTGGGCCTTACTGATGTGGGCTTCCTATGTAGCTGAGATTTTTCTTCTGTTCCAATAAGCAATTTGTCTATCTGTGTGGCACTATCACATATTTAGTTTCTATACCTTTGCAATAATTTTTGATGTCTGACAAGGAAAGTCTCCTCACTTTTTTTCCCCTTTGTTCAGAAATATCTGTCACTTCAGAATTAACTTACAGGTTATAACTTATCATAGGAATTTTAAATAGTAAAAGTTGTTCTAGATATTTGTTATTTTGTTATGAATCACCCTAAACTAAGTGCCATAAAAGAATAATCACTTTGTTTATTATGTGTCATAGTTCTGGGATTCAGCTAGGATCAACTGGCCAGTTCTCTCTTAGGATCTTTCATATGGTTTCTGTCTGGTGATAGTGGAGACTGGACACACCTTAAGATCAGTCATTCACAAGTCGGGAGGTTGAAACTGGATGTCAGCTGGGATCTCAGCTGGGAATGTTGGCCATAACTACTCATACCTCTTCTCCGTGCTGTTTCTCTAATTCCCCACAACCCGAGGACTAGATTTCTAGAACAAACAAAGAATTGCAAGAGGTTCAGGCAGATGTTGCATTAACATTTATGACTTGGACTCAGTATAAGATATCATTGTTTCTGCCACAACTTAAATGAAAGGAGATGAGCACAGAGCCCCGCCCTCACCTCCCTATGATAGAAATGACAAGGCATTGAAGGGACAATAGATGAGAAAGGAAATCTTGCTGTGGCCATACTGGAAAAAAATGACAGTCACAATTCTGTAGATCAATTTAGGAAAAATTAACATCTTTACACTATTGAATTTTCCTATCTATTAACATGGTAAAGCTCTATTTAGATTTTCTTACTGTATTTCAATAAAGTTTCCTTTTTCCACAAATAGCATATGCACACTTAGAATTTTCACGAGGCACCTTACTTATGTTTAATGCCATTGTAAAGGTTATCTTTTTAAAATATACTTTCTAACATTAGTTATTGGTATGTAGTAATATTACTCATTTTTATATGTTGATTTGATATTAACAAAACTGCTTTACTATTTAATTAATGGTGATAAATTAATCTATATTATATTGACTTTTCAAATTTGCTTGTTACTCCAGGTGTTTCTTGACTCCTACATTTGCATTCCAGTTCCCTATAATGAAAAGGCCATCTTTTTTGGGTGTTAGTTCTAAAAGGTCTTGTAAATCTTCATAAAACCATTCAACTTCAGCTTCTTCAGCATTACTGGTTGGGGCATAAACCAGTAATGGATTACTGTGAGGTTGAATGGTTTGCCTTGAAATGAGCAGAGATCATTCTGTCATTTTTGAGATTGCATCCAAGTACTGCATTTCGGACTCCTTTGTTTACTATGATGGCTACTCCATTTCTTCTAAGGGATTCTTGCCCACAGTAGCAGATACAATGGTCATCTGAGTTAAATTCACCCATTCTAGTCCACGCCAACAAAGGTCCATCTAGTCAAGGCTATGGTTTTTCCAGTAGTCATATATGGATGTGAGAGTTGGACCATAAAGAAAGCTGAGTGTAGAAGAATTGATGCTTTTGAACTGTGGTGTTGGAGAAGACTCCTGAGAGTCCCTTGGACTGCAAGGAGATCCAATCAGTTCATCCTAAAGGATATCAGTCCTGAATATTCATTGGGAGGACTGATATTGAAGCTGAAACTCCAATAATTTGGCCACCTGATGAACTGACTCATTTGAAAAGATCCTGATGCTGGGAAAGATTAAAGGAGGGAGGAGAAGGGGATGACATAGGATGAGATGGTTGGATGGCATCACCAATGTGATATACATGAGTTTGGGCAGGCTCTAGGAGTTGGTGATGGACAGGGAGGCCTGGTGTGCTGCAGTCCATGCGGTCGCAAAGAGTCGGACACGCCTGAGTGACTGAACTAAACTGAACTGCACTGTACTGAGGTTTCCATACAGCCAATCTTGTCATCTCTGACAAATGATGATAGGATTTTTTTTCCAATTCATTTTACTTAACACATATCAGTTCAGTTCAGTCACTCAGTCGTGTCCGACTCTTTGTGACCCCATGAATCGCAGCACGCCAGGCCTCCCTGTTCATCACCATCTCCCAGAGTTCACTCAGACTCACGTCCATCGAGTCAGTGGTGCCATCCAGCCATCTCATCCTCTGTCGTCTCCTTCTCCTCCTGGCCCCAATCCCTCCCAGCATCAGAGTCTTTTCCAATGAGTCAACTCTTCGCATGAGGTGGCCAAAGTACTGGAGTTTCAGCTTCAGCATCATTCCTTCCAAAGTAATCCCAGGGCTGATCTCCTTCAGAATGGATGAATATAGTACTTAGTATTTCCTAAGCACTGCTTTGGAAACTTTAAGCACTTTTAAATAGTAACTTTCACAACCTCCACTGAGGTAGGGATGGTTACCTCCATTTTATAGACTAGAAACTGAAGCACAGAGAGGAGAAGCAATATAGAATTGATTTAAACCTAGGCAGTCTGGTCCAAAATCTATACTCTTAAATATTATATCATGTGATCTCTCTTGTACATTTTTTCCCTTTACTGAGCTAGCTAAAGTTTATAATATAACGGCAAACAGAATTGGAGAAAGCAGGCACCCTTCTATTTTTTACCATTTTAAAGCCAATGTTTTCACTGATCTATAGGTAAGCACTATGTCTTGTAGATTACTAATCTTCAGATTAATGCAATTTCTTTCTATTTCTACTTTGCTAAATTACTTTTTGTCCTTTTTTCTCTTTTATTTCACAACTTTTTAAAATAAAAACTATTAATATGTGTAATTTATTGAAGGATTTTACTCTTTTAAGAGTAAAATTTTTGCCCTTTCATCTCTCAGATTGGTAACTACATTATGGGATATTTCTAATTTTAATTACTCTTCCCTCTGGAGAGAATTTCATTTTGTTACACATTGTTAGATGTCAATGTTCTAATATTTTGTTTAGGAATTTTAAATTTTAGTTTGAAATATAATTGACATAATTTTTTTCTCATACCTCATATCACTTTTAAAGTTGACTGAAAAAGAATTGAAATGTATTGACATTTTCCAAGCTACCTTTTAATTCCATTTGAATTTCATAGTGATAAAAGAAGGTAGCTTCCATGATACCAACTTTCAATATAAATTTATGTTTTGATACTTCCTTTATGGCAAAATGTTTTGAATTTTCACAAATATTCTATGTGTCCTTGAAAATAACATTTTATTTGGCAAAATCTACTGAAATAATAGGTTCAGACAATGGTCAACATGGATAAAATCATTAGAAGAAAGGCTGATAGAGAATGAAGGCTGGAGGGATCACGGACTCACCACATGAACCAACTGATCTTTGGATTACTAACAGAGGACCAAACAAATTTGGTGCTATCTTGTTGTAATGCGATATTAAGTACCTTCACCCTCCCCACTTCCAAACTGAGATGAAATCTATTCAAGCCCTTAGACTTAAATTCCATTTATAGAGAATCAAGCAGGAATGAGGAACAAGTTAATTAACACCACAGTGAAGAGATCAGATAAATTCAGAATGTGACATTTCTTTTAGAAATGACCAGTTTCTTTAATGTCAGTGGCTTAAAGAAAAAACAGAGGAGACTAAAGGAAAACAGATCTTTTGATCTTGTTTCAAGTAAACCAAATATGAAATATTCCTAGACAATCAGGATAATTTTAATAGTGTGGACTGGATTTTGGATGATATCAATAAATTATTTGATAATTTTATCAGACATATATATGGTCGAGTGTGTGCTCAGTAATGTTCGACTCTTTGCAACCCCATGGACTGTGGCCCACCAGGCTTCTCTGTCCATGGGATTTTCTAGACAAGAATACTGGAGTGGGTTGCCATTTCCTCCTCCAGGGGATCTCCTGACCCAGCGATAGGACCTGCATCTCCTGCACTGTAGGCAGACTCTTTACTGGTGAGCCATTGGGGAAGCATATCATTATGTAGAAACAAGTTCATGTTTTTGAGAAACTTTTGAAGGATTATGTAGAGGTGATATAATAACACATCTGAAACTCACTCTAAGTTTTGAAGGAACAGAAGAAAAGAAAAACATATTCTGTATATAGTCATTAGATCCAGCTGGTAAACTGTCCCTCAAATCAATATATTGATTTATTTTTCTTAATTAATGATAGGTATAGTTAAATGTTCCAATATAAGGAATTCACTTATACTTGTATTTATCTTAATTTTTGATTTACATATTTTTGAGAACAAAATGTTGCTTTGTATACTTGTGTAATATTTAAAACTTCTTTATTTTCCATTGTATTGAGTTATTCATCATTACCTAGTTATTTCCTTTAATCTTAGTAATCCTTTTCAGCTCAATGTCTATACTGTCTGATATTAGTCAATTGCACTAGCTTTTTTCTTTTCTTTCTCCTTTTCTTTGTTTTGGATAGTATTAGATGGATACCTTTTGCATTCTTATATATTCAACCTATTTGCATTGTAATGTACTACGTATGTCTATTTGTCTTTCATTGCATCATTTACTCCATTTAGATTTATTATAATTATTGATGGACTCACGTTTATTTCTATCCTATTTTGAAGTAAAAATTGATTACATCTTTTCTGTGTTTGTTTTTGCTGCCCTTATTTTCTTCTTTTGAATGAATAAAATATAGTCTCTGATTATATTTTTTCTTTCTACTTAATTTTATTTATTTTAGTGATTACATTAGGAATTTAAACATGCCTAAGAATATATAAAATTTTAAAGCTAATTATTATTTTCACTCTCCTTCTGAACAAATGTTAGAAAACTATAACTCTGATAACTCTTTCCCTTTTCATGCATTGTTGCTTTACAGATTTTTATTTCACTTTTCTCTTTTACAAACACAAAAATTTAAGTATTGTTTTATATAGTTAATATTTGTTTAGACTTCCCAAAATGTTAATTACTTTTTTATTATTATTCTTCCTTGCATCTCAGACTTTTCACATAGAAACCTTCTTATTTTACCCTTACCCTTGATAAAATATTGTTGAATATAGAATTCTAGGTTCATATTTTCTTTTCAGGGCACTGAAGATATTCTATTGTCTCTGGCTTCCATTGCTACTGAAAAGTGGTCAACTATTAATTCAACCATCATACTTATTTAGATAATTTATTTTTTCTGTATCATTTTGAGACATTCTCTTTGTCTTTGCTGATATCCAGTTTTAGCACTATATACTTAAATGTGGATTTTAAAAATTTGTCCTATTTGGGATTTTGTAAATCTAAGGATAGATATTTTTCACTGGTTCTGAAAAATTGTTAGTTATTTTATCTTCAAATGTTGCTTCAATCTTCTCTTATAAAACTTCCAAATATATGTGCCTTAGACTCTCTCCTTCATGTCTCCTAATAACTCAATGATGTGTTCTTTTTGTTTTTCTGTACTACATTTCAGATAATTTCTTCAGATATGTCTTCCAGATTATTAACTCTCTTTTTATCTGTGTCTAATTTGATGTTGGAAGTAAGTATTGAGTTTTAAATTTCAATTATTATATTTTTCTTTCATCAATCCCTGGTTAATTTTATACTTTCTTGGTCATTGTTTGAAATAAACTCCTCTCTCTTACTCATTTTTATCCTCTATTTTAATTTATTAAATATACTAAACATATTCTTTTTTGATATTTCCAATATAGGAAGATTTCATTCAGGTCAGATTAATTCTGCTCATTTTTTCTGTTGCTTTGTGTGTTTTGTGAATTTTGCAGTTGAGTTAATATTCTTTGAACCTGTGAAAGTGAAAACCTCTCAGTCATGTAGAACTCTTTGCCACCCCATGGACTATAGAGTCTGTGGCATTCTCCAGGCCAGAATACTGGAGCCTTTCCCTTCTCCAGGAGATCTTCCCAACCCAGGTCTCCCATACTGCAGGCAGATTCTTTACCATCTGAGCCATATTTCTGCCCATTTGTTGTGGATTGGATGGAAATGGCTCCTTTAGATAGAATTTGCATTTACTCTGGCTAGGTAACTAGGGGAACTAGTAATCCAGCATCACTTTAATTAATGCTTGGCTTGAATTTTATTTCGCCATATCCAGGCACTGTGGATTCCATTTGCAAACCCAGCCAGTAAAGATTGGCTTGTGCTATGAATTTCGAAAGAAGAGGTTTTTCCTTTAGTTAAGGTTCAAGATGAGCAATCTGTCTTGTTGATCCCTTGGGAAAAGGTAATATTTTTACTTACGGAGAGTATCACTCTTTAGGGTCCCAGCTTTATGGAGAGGATCACCTTTAGAAGCCATATTTTTCACTTGTGAGTACTGCAACCTTTGAAATTGTTAAGGAAACAAGTTTAACTAGGTTTGATCATTCCCCTAAGGACACAGATTATACTAACTGTTTTACTTGCCTCTTGGGTTCTTATTTCCACTTATTGTTTGGCCTCTGAGAACTATCAACTTTCTTGCCATGCTATTGATATACATAAGCTATGTATTTTTATATTTAAATCAGTCTTTTTAGTTTATGTGGGAAGATTGATCTCTGTTAAACTGCTGGAAAAAAGCAAGTTTCCCATACCATCTTTGTCTCAGTGAATCACTTAAATGACTGAAAGAAATATTTTAAAAGTAGAGAATCATGTACATAGATTTGTGCTAAAGACATTACTTCACAACTGGCAAAATGCAATTCAGCTAAAAGAGGTTCCAATGGTCAGAATAAGTAGTGTTAACACCATAACATTCTCAAAAGGCTTATACGAAATTTGACTGATACCACATTAACCTATGAGAAGACACTGCAGTTCACTAAGCAGTTCCTTAGAATGTAGAATTGTAATCTAGGTGGCAATAGAGGTGACTGCAACAATAAAGTTGGCTTGGCTGACTCAGTGAAGGAAACAGGAGATTTGGGTTTGATATGGATTCAAAAGTAATGAATATGGTACAGCATTGGCTGCCCAATATGTGTCTTCTAAATTTGCCTCTGCCATTCATGGTTTCTATGGAGCTAGGCAAATCATCTCCCTTCTCTGGGCATTATTTTACTTATCTGCAATGTGAAGATACTGATGGCACGTGAGACAAAAATCTGTGGTTTCTCAACCCTCAATTACCACTTTACACCTCCTCTAGAGCCACTGTATTTCTTCTGGTAATATGCCCACTACTCCTTATGTTTTAGGGGTTTTTAATTAGTGATTCTAAAATGTTTCAAAAGATAATGAAGTTAAGAATCAGCTGACTCAGATTTTACTGGAACAAAGGAAAAGAGATACCCAGATTACTCTATACAAGAGTTATTTATGAATAGTTGGTAGCCAAAGATATTTAAATATAAGATATATCATAAATCATATTTTAATGACATATTGTTTGTCTTTGCTCAAATTCCAGGTAATTTTTCTCATTGTTGTTGTTCTAGTATATTCTGTTAGTCCCTCGGCTATGTTGTGAAGCTAAAGAAATTCAGGGCTTAGGGTCCCTGATTAATACATGACTCTTCAAAAGATAAAGACCTCTCATTTTAAGTAACATTAATTAAACTAAGGTCTTCCCTGTAGCTCAGATGGTAAAGAATCTGCTTGCAGTGCAGAAGACCCAGGTTCGATACCTGGATTGGGATGATCCCCTGGAGGAGGGCATGGTAACCCACTCCAGTATTCTTGCCTGGGGAACTCCATGGACAGAGGAGCCTGGTGGGCTGCAGTCCGTGGGATTGCAGAGAATTGGACATGACTGAGTGACTAACACTATACTAATTAAACTAAATTACATTATATTCCTATAAGTTAAATAACATCAACCTTTGAACTTAAATTTTTATTTGTAATTTTACATATTTTTGAAAAGGGTCACCCAATTCTATACATTTTAGAGCCCACAAAACCTTAACCTGCCTGTTTTATCACTTGGCTGAATAAAGAACACATATTTCCTCCTCCTTTTCTCTGATATCACTTCCCCTAACTTTAACTAACAAAGGAAACAAATAAAAAATGGGATTTTGAGTCAGGTATATTTATACAGGACCATGTTTCAATATCACTCTCACTGTTTAAACTAGAGAACAATTTTATCATTATGCAGAAACTCTTTGATGATTCATTTCCCACCAAAGCTCAAACTTTTTTTTGTCAGCTTATCTCCTTAGAAGAAATAACTGGTCCCTATAGTGACTGTAACATTATAAGAAGTGATAGCACTATGAAAGATAAATATGTGTGATATTTTAATTCATTTTCCAATTTTGAGTGAACATTCCTACCACCATCACTAGTTTAATTTAAAAAGCATTTATGTACAGTTGAAATTGGGAAGGGATGATATCTTCAGTTGCTTGATCCAGTTTGGAAACAATGATAACATGAGCAATTGTTAACTTCAAAATTGTTAACTATTCTGTTTGTATTGTTTTTACATTAAAATTATATATATATTATATATTTTATATATATATATATAGACCATGGCAGACCATTTCTAGGAATTTGGGTATTTTTGTCAAAGAAAAGCAGCTTATTTTAAGATTTTATTTTACATATTTTTATTTTGAGGGGAATCCAAATATCTCCATCATGAACTTAAATTCCTATAGCTGCCAGAACTGACAGAGAATTAGCAAGGCAGAGCCAAGTTCACGCAAGACTGTCTACGGCACTCTTATAGCTAAAGACAAACCAAAATATTGACGAGTTCTTCTCAAAACAGCATGTATAAGTTGTGGCTGAAATAAGCCTGATGTAAGAAAGAATACAGATGGCAGTATAATCATAGGCTGGGTCTACACGGTGCCAAACAACCCATTGAAAAGTGAAAAACTCAGTCGATCACTTGGTAGTTTTGTCTACATGCCACCAAGCAACAGGCTTGACTGATTCCTTCCCAAAATTGACTGAGCATCTAACTAGACTGGAGCAGATGTTTTATCGCTATGTATAGTCAGTCTTCATTGTCAAATCTATAACTCAAAGAAGTTTCTCGATGAATAATAAATTTCTTTCCTATATCAAAACAACCTGAAAGTGTTAAACAAAGATCATCTGCAGGTTTTAATCATTTTACAGCCTACTTTACACATGTGCTCTGCACAGTTTAGAGTATGACAAGAAATAGAGTGTCTTCACTTACATGCCTATATTTAATATTTCATTAATTCACTTGGCATTACTGCAACTCAAATACCCATAGAATAGTAACTAAAATTCTTTTGTGTTATCTCTTTTACTCAACAATTTTCCTGGTTTATACAACCTATTTGCCATGAATATATCAAATTATGGACTTCCCAGATGGCGCTAGTGGTAAAGAACACGCCTGCCAATGCAGGAGACATAAGAGATGTGGGTTCGATTACCAGGTCAGGAAGATTCCCTGGAGGAGGGCACGGCAACCCACTCCAGTATTCTTGCCTAGATAATCCCACAGACAGAGGAGCCTGGTGGACTACAGTCCATGGGGTCACAAAGAGTCAGACATGACTGAAGCGACTTAGCATACACACACACATATCAAATTACTAGTTTCATTTACAATGATTGTTTTTGACATTTTTTCTAATTATTAAAAAAAAGAAAAAGCCTCTTTCACTAAAAGATGGATCACAAAACCCTTCAAGAAATATTTCCGGATTAAAAATAACAACAATGGAAACAGCCACTTTTTAAATGAATTTTGTGTGAGCAGAGATCTCACACCTTTGGTCTCAGTCATGCTTCTAGCATTTGGAACAAATTGAGCTTTGATATCTACTTATTAAAAGAATGATTAGATGAATCATTGTATACCATGGTGGGAGCCATTAGACCTGGTAAGAAGAGTCGGGGAATAAGGGCTTTAACTCATTTTCCTCCTGTCCTACAGATGTATTGCCCATGCATCTATTGCCAGAACCCCATTGCAAGTGAGAAGCTGAAGTCGATTGAGAACAGAGCTGGGTGGAGAAGAATAGGCTGTCGATCTAGACTGAAGCAAATACAACACTCACCATCTGCGCACTATTGTCTCTGTGAGGAATTACTGAGGATAAAGAGCTTGGGGTACATTACAGTTCTTATAACTTTCACACATACACACAAAAAAAATTACATATGTGTGTATATATATCTGTATGCGTAAGTAGACAGGGAGCTAGATGATAGATGAAAATGCTCAAAACTCAAAGTCAAGATAATTGATTCCTTTCTACATCTTTTGAAGATAATGTGTTAAGTCATCTTTAAGTTTCTTTCCAGCTATATTACTCATCAACATGGGTTAAAGGGAATGCCTTGAAAGACCATTTACCTTTAAAAAATGAAAAATTCTACTTAATTAAAAATTTAAAACTTTTAGAGAAGCTGAAAAATACAGAAAAGGGTCAATGAGAGGCACACAAGTTCATAAACAAGACTTCCAGGAATTATTCTTCCCTCAGTCTCCATAAGGCACTTGTCAAGAAAGAGAATGTTTTTCTGCGTCCATCTCTAAACTTCTCTTTTTTTTCTGATTCTGTCCATCTTCCATCCACTATTTTTTATACCATCAGTTTACTTCTTTTCAAGCACAAAGAATAGGCAGGAGAATGACTGGGGATAAAGCAAAGGACTCCACTCTGGGAAAGCATCTCTGGAAACGCTTACTGCATCAGTATTAGTATCTTCCGAAGAAAAGAGCGCTTGCCCGTCTTCTGAGACCACAGATGCAACTACTTTTATTCCAAGTTACCTGCCACCTGCCCTAGGGTACAATCTCTATGTGCTTAATGCACAGGTCCATTGCAATGTTAACAGTGGGCTGATGGGGAAATTGTACCTTTGTCTTTATAAATTTCTGTATTTCATTATGTTTTCAGGCAAACAGTGGATGGATACTGATTTAGCCCAAGGACTTCTTTCCTGTAGGTGGGGAGTTTTTTCCTTCTTACCTTCATTTTAAAACCAGAAAAACTTTCTAAACTTACTCAAAGGAAATGGAAACTATTTATCTTCACAGCTCTGAATTTCCTGAGCTTGACTTTTAAATAAAACTCGCCCAAACAGAATGAATTGAATGATTTAGGGGAAAAAAATCATAAAGCATTTGTTTTCAGGTTGGCTAAGAAATTATATTTGGTTAAATAGAAGCAAACTTTCCACAGCCATTCCTTACCAGTCAAACCCAGAGACCTTTCTTTCTAGAAGAATTCATGTTTACCCTGATCATTAAAGAAGAAAGATGCAAATACTTTTATAAGAGGTAGGTCTTTCTTTTTGTATGTCAGTAATAAACTCAAGTCAGGGTTACTATAAGGTTGGTGCAAAAGTAAATACGTTTTTCATTGTTGAAATCTGCCATTTGGTATTGGAATACATTCTTAAATAAATGTGGTTATGTTATACATCATTTTAACGTGCATTTCTCACTTTATGCTTTTCTGCTATGACTTATTACTTGCTGTCTATTTCATGTTTATTTTAGACTACAGAAATGATGTTAGACAAAAAGCAAATTTGAATGATTTTCTCATTTGAGTTCAAAATGGGTTGCAAAGCAGTAGAGACAACTCACAACATCAACAACATATTTGGCCAAGAACTAGAACTGCTAACGAAACTTCAGGGCAGTGATGATTCAAGAAGTCTTCCAAAGAAGATGAGACACTTGAGGTTGAGGGGTGTAGTGGTCAGCCATCAGAAGTTGATAAGGACCAATGGAAAGGATCATCAAAGCTGATCCTCTTAAAATTACATAAGTTGCTGAGGAACTCAATGTTAACCATTCTACAGTCGTTCAGCATTTGAAACAAATTGGAAAGGCTAAAAAGCTAGATAAGTGGGTGCCTCATGAGCTGACTGGAAATAAAAAAAAATTGTTTTGAAGCATTGTCTTCTCTTATTCTATGCAACAACAATGAATCATTTCATGATCAGATTGTGACATGGGATGAAAAGTGGATTTTATACCACAACCAGTGATGGCCAACTCAGTGGTTGGACTGAGAAGAAGCCCCAAGGCACTTCCCAAAGCCAAATGCGCACCAATAAAGTCATGGTCACTGGTCGTCTGCTGCCCATCTGATCCACTACAGCTTTCTGAATCCCAGTGACACCATTACATCTGAGAAGTATGCTCAGCAAATTGATGAGATGCCCCCAAAATTGCAATGCCTGCAGCTGGTATTGGTCAACAGAAGGGGCCCAGTTCAACTCCATGACAATGCCCGATCAAAAGTTGAATGATTTGGGCTACAAAATGTTTCCTCATCCACCATATTCACCTGACCTTTTGCTAACCAACTACTACTTTTTCAAGCATTTGACTACTTTTGGTATGGAAAACTTTTCCACAACCAGCAGGAGGCAGAAAATGCTTTCCAAGAGTTCACTGAATTCCCAAAGCATGGATTTTTATGCTATAGGAAAAAAACAAATTTATTTCCTGTTGGCAAAATATGTTGATTGTAATTGTTCCTATTTTGATTAATAAAGATGTGGTGTCGAGCCTAGTTATAATGATTTAAAATTCATGTCTGAAGCTGCAATTATGTTGTTCAGTTCAGTTCAGTCACTCAGTTGTGTCTGACTCTTTGCAACCCCATGGACTGCAGCACACCAGGCTTCCCTATCCATCACCAACTCCCAGAGTGTACTCAAACTCATGTCCATTGCTTCAATGATGCCACCCAACCATCTCATCCTATGTCCTCCCCTTCTCCTCCCGCCTTCAATCTTTCTCAGCATCAGGGTCTTTTCCAATGAGTTGGTTCTTCACCTCAGGTGGCCAAAGTATTGGAGTTTCAGCTTCAGCATCAGTCTTTCCACTGAATATTCAAGACTGATTTCCTTTTAGGATGGACTGGTTGGGTCTCCTTGCTGTCCAAGGGACTCTCAAGATTCTTCTCCAGGACCACAGTTGAAAAGCATCAATTCTTCCACACTCAGCTTTCTTTATAGTCCAACTCTCACATCCTTACATGACTACTGGAAAAGTGTGTGCATGGGACCTTTTGAAGGAGGTGGCCATTATTTTCATTACCTCCACCACAGTTTGGCCTCAGGTGGGAAGCAACAGGGAGGGAACACAGCCTTGCCCATCAATAGAAATTACCTTTGTACCAACCTAATAATATAGAAAGTCACTCAGTCATGTCTGACTCCTTCAACCCCATGGACTATACAGTCCATGGAATTCTCTAGGCCAGGATACTGGAGTCAGTAGCCTTTCTCTTCTCCAGGGGATCTTCCCAACTGAGGGACTGGAACCCAGATATCCCACATTGCAGGTGGATTCTTTACCAGCTAAGCCATAATCACCAACACGCTGGACATGAGTTTGAGTAGGCTCCAGGGATTGGTGATGGACTGGGAAGCCTGGTGTGCTGCAGTCCATAGGGTCACAAAGAGTCAGACACAACTGAGTAACTGAAATGAACTGAATAATATAGAGAAAACTCTTAGGACTTTCCTAAAATCATTCATCTGAATACCATACTGAAACAAAATACTGTAGGTCAGGCAGAAGAAAACCTTAGATTCTATTGTCACTATTTTATTTATTTGTTTATTCAAACTCATCTCATTTTAAAAAAATTAAGCATTTAAAGCAGTGATCTTGCAATATATCTTCTTTGTTCAGTGTGATAGGAACCAAATAGAGCTACTTTAAAACCAAATGGGGACAATTCTTTTTTACTTTTCCCAGGACTTTTATGTCCCCAGAGTAAACTGTTAATAGATACAGAATGTTTCTATTGATTAATTCATGTGCCAGCTATGACATGATTCACAGAAGGCAGAAGAAATACCAGCGCTTTCATGACACAAGAATACATTATCAAGAATGCGATCTATGGGCCTCTGACAACTGGTAGGCAACTTTTACAGAAAAAAAAGAGAAGCCTTTACACTCAAAGCGGTACTAATGGATAACTTCGGAGAGCTGTAATTGACATATTCATAACTCATTTTCCTGTTAATTGGGCTAGACCTTATTTAGTCATCTTTTATTATTTGAGAAACTGGGTGAAGACTTGTTTCAACTAAAGAATGAACTGAAGTACGAATGATTTTAAGTTGGGACAAGAAGATCTCTTAGGTGGGATCAGGTATCATAAATATTTTGGCTAAGTTGATACACATGAACAAATGGTAAACTGAAGTAAACTGCCTTAAAAGTCAAGAAAATAAAAAGCAAGATGTCTTAACATCTATTAGAGCAATGTTAATGGTGTGTTTGATTTTGTGGGTACATTTGTTTTGCATTTTATTGGACTCCTTTATTGGGATAATTGCCTTGATTCACCACATTACATGCTTAGACATATAGTTAACCAGCTTACATTGAGCATCTACTCTGTGTCAGATTTGGAATTATACATGTAAAGATCCTATATAACTTCAAGATCTGCAAAGGTGCCAAACAATTAAATTTTAACAAGACAGCAAGTATTTCTAAAAAGATTCAACAGTCACAGCACTTACAAAGTTTCTAAATGTTGAAAATTAAACTCTTCATTTATTTTACCTCTTTATTTTATATTGGAGCGTAGTTGATTTACAATGTGGTGAGAGTTTCAGGTCTACAGCAAAGTGATTTAGTAATATACATACATGGATCTATTATTTTTCAAATTCCTTTCCCATTTACATTATATAATATAGATCAGAGCTAACTGTGCTATACAGTGAAAGTGAAAGTTGCTCAGTCATGTCTGACTCTTTGTGACTCCATGGAATATACAATCCGTGGAATTCTCCAGGCCAGAATACTGGAGTGGGTAGCCTTTCCCTTCTGCTGGGGATCTTCTCAACCCAGGTTGAATGCAAGTCTCCCACATTGCAGGCAGATTCTTTACCAGCTAAGCCAAAAGGGAAGCCCAAGAATACTAGAGTGGGTAGCCTATCCTTTCTCCAGGGGATCTTCCCAACCCAGGAATCAAACCAGTTCTCCTGCACTGCAGGCAGATTCTTTACCAACTGAGCTATGAGGGAAGCCACTAGGTCCTTGTTGATTATCCACTTTTAATATAGCAGTGTATACATACTGAGTGAAGTAAGTCAGACAATGAGAAATACCTTATGATAGCACTTACATGCAGAACCTAAAAGGAAATGATACAAATGAACTGATTTACAAAACAGAAACAAATTTACAGATTTTAGAGAACAAAACTTATGGCCACCAGGAGTGATGAAAGGGAGGAAGCAAGAGTTAGGGTGTTTGAGATTGAGATGTATACAGTGAAAATGAAACCATCTCCTGGCCCAATTAGCCTTGCGCCAAACCCAAAATACCTTAGAAAGTGTGGGTTTACTGGGTCAGGTTTTTATCCACCTGGAAACTTTGTGAACCATTTCAAAACAGTGAGCATGCTCTTTAGTAAGTGCTTTGTCCTTCTGTGTCTACAGATTTCTGATGTGGACTCCATGATGAAGGCCTTATCACAGTCTCCTTCCTGGGTATCCAGAGCTTGGCACAGAGGACCACGAGAAATTTCCTCACCTTCTGAGAGCTTGGGGGCCATGTAGGTTTCTTCCAAATTCTTTTATTTATTTGTTTTTTCCTCACCAACAGAGAGGAGTGAGCATGCTAGGAATGAACCCAGCAGATACAGCAGATCATCAATGGGTGAGGGGAGACGCATACTTCATCCAGGATATTATTCAGTTTTTGCTTTGTCCTTGTAAGAGAAATGCTGTGTGACAAAGAATAAAGGAACACCAATCTCTGATCACTAACAATAGATATAGTATCACATGGTAGCCTTTAAACCTCACGGTTTCTCCATATTTTCCTCCTATTTTTTTTGACTGTCTCTTCTTTGGACATCATCTGTATTAAAGTATAAATAAGAAATCTATTCCAGGAGATTATCAGTTTAAAGGGGGGAAAAAAAAGTAAAAGAAAAAAACGCAGGCCTGGAGAGGGGGCACTGCTCGGCATCAGGTCACTAAGTGTATTCATTATTTGTTCCCATTACCATGTTATGTCTTAATTACTCTGGTTTGGCTTCCCACCCAGGGTCACTATGTCACAGCTGGTTTTCTGCCCATCCCTAATTAATAAAGCCTCATTTAGTATCCAAGTTTATTGCAATGAACTTCTGCTGAGGGATACAGCAGAAATAAAGAAACAAAAAACAAAACCAGAAATTAGCAGAGCTGCTCTAACAGCAACCTCCACCATAAAGAGCCTTGGTTCAGGCCTTCTCTGGATTTCTTTTAACCTGGAAAGAACATCCATTTGATCTGGCTTAGAATTTCTGACACAATTTGTCAGCAGTCAGATTTCACTCACAGGAAGAAAAGTGACCAAGGTTCCTAAATGCTCTACATCGTTTGGGACTTCTTAAAAATGGCTCTTCAGTCATGCTTCTAGGATTTATATTCATATTATTTTGCAAAACACAAAGAAACACTTAATTCTTTCAAATGGCAATATAAAAAAGTAACAGGCATTCATCAAATGGTCTTACTTCATTTGTGTGTCATTGCTTCTTTTACTATTTCAGCACAATAAATAAAGACAAATTATGTGAGAACCTTTTCTAATTTGTTACATATAACCGCAGCCAAGAAAATTATACAAATTTAAAATACTCAACTTCAAAAATCCCAGTACTACTATGTATAATTTCCCATCTCCGTTTGTCTCTCTCTCTCTCTCTCTCTCTCTCTCGCATACACACACACATGAACACACACACACACTACCAATTCTACTTATT